>NW_019268535.1:4551078-4597777 GCF_002738365.1 Cucurbita moschata
TTTTTTTTTTTTTTTTTTCAGGTGAGTGATGCCATGGATCGAGGCGGGAATGCATGCTGAATCTTAATGCCACAAAGGAGTGTCTCAGGGCGTCTAGGAGTCTGTGCATAATTTTGTTTAGATTTGTCATGCATTGTTTTGTAAACCGTTTACATACATGCTTGAACACCTTGTTTTGGATTTCAAACCTTTTACATAATTGTTAAAGTTTTTTTTATGTAATCTCATCTTCCCTATTTGCTTTTACACAATTTCATTGCATAGTTTGTTGGTCCAGCCTTGATTTCGAGATTTAAATTTTGGATTTAAATGTTGGGCTGTGACGTTTTCTTCCCTAGGTTATTTTTACCCCTTTCTGTTTTCATTTTCTTATAGTTTCGTCATTGATTTCCTCTCACCCATTTTCCGACGTGAACCTCATCAATCCGGGGATCAAGTTGCAAGTTGCGTCCGGACCAGGCCAGGTCGATAAATTATATTTACTGTCATCGTAACCGCCTGTAGGTGTTAGAGTGAGCATTAAAACGTGAGTGACATCAGGATTCAAAAAAAATATCACCGAGATTCAAAAATGTCAACAATAAAATTATGTTATTTTTACTCTTTCTGTTTTCATTTTCTTCCAGTTCCATGTTGATTTCCTCTCACCCATTGTCTTTATTTATTTAAATAAGTGAATTGATGAGAAACAAACTTTCAAATACAATTTTCTTTGCTGAGTTATTTTTACGTGAGAAACAAACTTTCCAATACAAGTTTTATCCCCCAGTTATTTTTAGGCTTTCTAATTGATGAGAAACCCACTTTCAAATACAATTTTCTTCCCAGTAAGAAACAAACTTTCACATAAGTTTTCTTCCCTATTTTTAAGCTTATTAATGAATGAGAATCAAACTTTCGAATAAAGTTTTCTTCCCTAGATTATTTTTAGGGTTTCTGTTTTCATTTTCTTCCATTTCCGTCATTGATTTTCTCTCACCCATTTTTCGACGTGAACCTCATCAATCTGGGGATCAAGTTGCAAGTTACGTCCCGACCAGGCGAGGTTTTCTCTCACCCATTTTTCGACGTGAACCTCATCAATCTGGGGATCAAGTTGCAAGTTACGTCCCGACCAGGCGAGGTCGATAAATTGTATTTACTGTCATCGTAACCGCCTGTAGGTGTTAGAGTGAGCATTGAAACGTGAGTGACATCAGGATTCAAAAAAATGTCACGAAGATTCAAAAATCTTCGTGAGAAACAAACTTTCCAATACAAACTTTCCAAAAATCTTCGTGAGAATCAAACTTTCAATTACAATTTTCTTCGCTAAGTTATTTTTATGTGATAAACAAACTTTCCAATACAAGTTTTATCCCCAATTATTTTTAGGCTTTCTAATTAATGAGAAACACACCTTCAAATACAATTTTCTTCCCAGTTATTTTGAGGCTTTCTAATGGATGAGAAACAAACTTTCAAATAAAGTTTCCATAGAGAAACAAACTTACAATTTTCTTCCCAGTTATTTTGAGGCTTTCTAATGGATGGGAAACAAACTTTCAAATAAAGTTTTCTTCCCAGAAACAAACTTTCAAATACAAGTTTTCTTCCCTATTTTTAAGCTTCCTAATGAATGAGAATCAAACTCCCTAGATTATTTTTAGGGTTTCTGTTTTCATTTTCTTCCAATTCGGTTATTGATTTTCTCTCACCCATTTTCCGACGTGAACCTCATCAATCCGGGGATCAAGTTGCAAGTTACGTCCTGACCAGGCCAGGTTGATAAATTGTATTTACTGTCATCGTAACCGCCTGTAGGTGTTAGAGTGAGCATTGAAACGTGAGTGACATTAGGATTCAAAAAAATGTCACGAAGATTAAAAAATGTCAACAACAAAATTCGAATCTACACACTGAGAGCTCAAAAAAATGTCATGAAGATTAAAAAATGTCATCAACCCTACACACCGAGAGCTCAATTAATTTCAAACCTGTCGCATTAGTCATTCAAGCATATAACATTTGTTAGAAAGAACTATTTTTAATTTCATAAATTACCTAAAAGTCACATGGTCAATTTGACTTATTCTTCTATGGAGATTAGAGGGGATCGGGAATAAATCCCGTCCACAAACATTTTTTGTCGGGAGACTATAAATACCCACAATATGTTATGTAAAATTGAGATTCGTGGATGAATGTAATTCAAATCTCAAATTGAGATGTTTCCCTTAGAAACCCGAGCAACATATTTGCCATTTCTAAGTTTCAAGCAATTCTTGTAGTAGAATTGCACCCAAGCCATTCAATCAAATCTTGATCAAGTTAGATTATGGGGTGACTCAATTTAGGAGAAGGTTTCAAATCTTACTTCTAGATGTTCGATCGTAGGAGGTAATCTAATTCTAGCCTTATCTCTTGGTTGATCCAAATTTCGTATGAGGAGGTGTTAATTATTCACGAGTTATTGCTAAAACAAAAGCTTGGATCGTTGGACTGAGAACTAGGATTGCCTTATCATCATGCCTGACATTGTAACTACAACTCGAGTTCAAAAAATGGGAGGGTTTGTATGTTATTTTGAATTTTGGTAAACCGTTTTTTCTTTTTTAATTTAACCTATAATTTTTGTTTTTGTTTTGAAATTAATATTAATATTCAATTTTTTTTTTTTGGTAAATGGGTGTTTGTTGAGAATTGATTTAAATTTAATTTTTAACCTAGTGGTCTAAATTTAAAAAAAAAAAAAAAAAAATCTTATGGTAGTCAATTATACTCTAACTCATACACATACACAATAATGTGAACGTTTCATCAATAAATTCAACACTAAACAAAACTTAAAACATATTTAACGGGTCTGTAATAGAGTCTTATTTACTTAACCATATTCATTATGAATATAAAGAGTTCATGTTTTAACTTGAATTCTAATTCACATGAAATTATGTAAGGCCATAAAACATCCAAACTAAATAGTAAGAGTGCTCACATGTTAAAGCTAATAATAGAAGTTTGTATTAGTTACTACGGAAGAGGAGGAGAATTCAATTTCATCCACAAAAATCTCAACCAATTCCGGGAATCCCCCTATAAAAGGACCTCCCTCCCCATCATTCAAATCACTCCTCCTCTCAATCTCACTTCATTTTTCTGTTGTCACCAACAACTGGTATCAGAGCAATCTTGCAGCAGCAAAAAATGGCAGCAGAAAAACAAGTTGAGAGCTACGTTCAACCCGCCATCCCGAGGTTCGATGGTCACTATGATCATTGAGCGATGTTGACGAAAAATTTTCTCAGATCAAAGGAGTTCTTTGATATGCTGGAAACGGGTTATGAAGAGCCAAATGAAGGCGAGGTACTCTCAGCTGGTCAACAACAACTGTTGGCAGCATCGAAGTTGAAGAACCTGAAGGTCAAGAACTATTTATTTCAGTTCATTGATAGGACTATCTTGGAAACAATGCTTCAGAAGAAGACATCCAAGGAAATTTGGGATTCTATGAGAAGGAAGTATCAAGGCTCAACGAGAGTAAAACGTGCTCAACTACAGGCAGTTAGGAGAGACTTTGAAATTCTCCAAATGCAAAAGGGAGAAACGGTGAATGATTATATTAGCAAGGTTATAAGTCTTGCAAGTAAAATGAGGATGCATGGTGGTTCAATCACAGATGTTGCGGTCGTAGAAAAGATTTTGCGATCACTAACTCCAAAGTTCGATTACATTGTATGTTCTATCGAAGAAGCAAACAATGTCGAAGAGATGCAAATAGATGAACTCCAAAGCTCCCTGTTAGTACATGAGCAGAGGCTCAATCGTACAAGTGCAATAGAGGAGATGACAGCCTTAAAGATATCCACACCAAGTGAAACTTCAAGCTCTAGAGGTAGAGGGCAAAGAAGAGACAGAGGTCGTGAGAGAGGCAGTCGAGAAAGAAGTGGAGATGTTGGCAGGTCAGCAGACCTGGTCAGAAACGATTATGACAACAAAGGCAAGAGACACTTTGACAAGTCTAAGGTGAAATATTACAGATGTGGACGCCTTGGACATTACAAAAATGAATGCTATACCAGGCTCCAAAAGGAGAAAAGAGATCAATCCAATTTTGTGGAGAGAAGAGAAGAAACATTATTAATGTCATTCCATGCTATGAAGGTTGCAGATCAAGGTGTATGGGTCGTAGACTTTGGATGCAGCAATCATATGACAGGTTGTAAGGAATTCTTCTCAACTCTAGATGAAAATTTTCATACTACGGTTTCTCTTGGCAACAATTCAACTCTCCAAGTGATGGGGAAAGGAACCGTAGATATCAAGACTATAAATGGCTTTGTAGAGTCTATTTCTAATGTATTCTACATTTCTGATCTGAAGGTCAACTTACTTAGTATCGGTCAGTTACAAGAAAAGGGGTATGTGATCACATTCCAAAATGATGAATGTGAAATTTATGACTCCAAAAGAGGATCGATTGCTAAGATGAAGATGACCACCAACCGTCTATATCCGTTGACGTTAAATATCGTTGTCAAAAGTTTGATGGTGAAGAAAGAAGATACCACTTAGCTTTGGCATTTTAGATATGGTCATCTACACTTCAAAGGATTAAAGACGTTGTCCTCAAAGAAGATGGTAACTGGGTTGTCAGATATTACTCCACCAACGGAAATTTGTGAGAGCTGTGTAGTAGCAAAACATGAAAGAAACTCTTTTCCATCCGGAAAATCAAGAAGAGATGAAGCAATTTTGGAGTTGATTCATTCGGACATATGTGGTCCCATCTCTTCAGCATCAAATGGTAACAAGAAATATTTCATGACCCTCCTCGATGATTTTAGTCGAAAAACATGGACTTATTTCTTGCACGCCAAATCAGAAGCCTTTGATTGCTTCAAAAAAATTTGTGCTACTATGAAGACAGAAACTGGAAGAAGAGTCAAGGCTTTAAGAACTGATGAGGTGGAGAATTATGCTCGAACGAGTTTATTCAATTTTGTGAAGAGAAGGGCATATGGAGGCAGTTAACAACAGCATATACACCACAACAAAATGGTGTGGCCGAAAGGAAAAACAGGACCATTCTCAACATGGTTCGAAGTTTACTAAATAAAGGAGAAGTCCCGAAGAAATTCTGGCCAGAAGCTGTTGTGTGGTCCGTTCACATTCTCAACCGGAGCCCTACTTTTTCTGTTAGAGATATGACTCCACAAGAAGCATGGAGTGGAAGAAAATCTGCAGTAGACCAGTTTAGAATCTTTGGGTGCATAGCATATGCACACGTTCCTGATGAGAAAAGGAAGAAACTTGAGGACAAGAGTTTGAAGTGTGTGTTCCTTGGAGTAAACGAGACCTCTAAGGCGTACAAGCTCTACGATCCTTTGACAAAGAAGGTGGTGGTAAGTCATGATGTAGTCTTTGACGAAAAGAAGACTTGGACATGGGAAGAAAAGATCACTATGAATCAGCAGATTCCTGTAGATCTTGAAGAAGAACAAACTGAAGCCCTTATTCAGCCTCACTATGAGCATGGAGAGAGCTCATCACAAGCTCAACAAGAAGAACCAGTAGAAGAAGATCATGATCATAATCAAAGACATCCAAGAACAAGAAAGAGACCAAACTGGATGTTTGATTATGAGATGGACTATGAATCAAGTGATAGTGGTTATTTTGCATTCTTTATGGATAGTGATCCAATTGTCTATGAAGAAGCAGTAAAGGAGAAGAAATGGAAGGAAGCTATGGACAGTGAAATCAAATCCATAGAGAAGAACAAGACTTGGGAGCTCACTGATCTTCCTAGAGGGTAGAAAACAATCGGAGTAAAATGGGTTTTCAAAACCAAGTTGAATGAAAACGGTGAGGTGGATAAGTACAAAGCGCGACTTGTTGCAAAAGAATACAAGCAAAAGTATGAAATTGATTATAAGGAGGTATTTGCACCAGTGGCACGTCAAGACACTATCAGACTCATAATTTCTATTGCAGCACATAAATCTTAGCCTATTTATCAACTTGATGTAAAATCGGCCTTCTTACATGGAGAGCTTCAAGAAGAAGTATATGTGGAGCAACTAGAAGGTTTTGTTCAAAAAGGCAAAGAGGAACAAGTATACAAGTTGAAGAAAGCTTTGTACGGTTTGAAGCAAGCTCCGAGGGCATGGTACAGTCGCATTGATTCTCATTTTGAAAAGATGGGATTCACTAAATGCCCGTATGAACATACGTTGTATGTGAAAACTAAAAAGGGAGGTAACATTATCATTATTTGCTTATACGTTGACGATTTAATATTTACTGGCAATAATGAAGAAATGTTTGAATTTTTTAAGAAGAGCATGATGAAGGAATTTGAAATGACAGATCTTGGCTTGATGAGATATTTTCTTGGAGTAGAAGTTACTCAAACTCCCGCAGGTAACTTTATCTGTCAGAAGAAGTATGCTCAAGAATTACTTGAAAGATTTAAATTGGATGAGCGCACATTTGAAACTCTATCAGAATTGGGTTTAAAGTTGCACAAGGATATTGACGGGCGAGAGGTTGATAATAGGTACTTCAAACAAATTGTGGGAAGTTTGATGTACCTAACTTCAACAAGACCAGACATCATGTATGCGGTTAGTAAGATAAGTCGTTACATGGAGCATCCAACGGAAAAACATCTCAATGCAGCAAGAAGAATACTTCGTTATGTGAGAGGAACCTTTGATTTGGGGGTATTCTACAAGAAAGGAGATGATCCGAAGATGGTTGGCTATACAGATAGCGACTATGCAGGTGATATAGACGATCGTAAAAGTACTTCAGGAAGTATTTTCATGATGAGTTCAGGAGCTATTTGCTGGTCTTCAAAGAAGCAACCTATTGTAACACTCTCAACTACAGAAGCAGAATTTGTGGCAGCAGCAGCATGCTCGTGCCAAGCAATTTGGTTAAGAAAAATGCTTGAAATTCTTAATCAGAAGCAACCAAGTACGACGGTTATATATTGTGATAATATGTCAACTATTAAGTTGTCTAAAAATCCTGTGTTGCATGGAAGGAGCAAGCACATCGATGTTCGATTTCATTTCTTGCGTGATTTGTGTAAAGAAGGCATTATTGAACTCAACTTTTGCCGAAGTGATGAACAAATCGCAGACCTATTCACAAAGCCCTTGAAACAACCATTGTTCGAGAAGCTTAGAAGAAAGATGGGGATGTGCAGAATCCAAGATGTATATCAAGAAGATGAAGTGGAGTCCTAAACTGATTTCCGCAGAATTCAGTTTAAGGAAGGGTGTTAAAGCTAATAATAGAAGTTTGAATTAGTTACTACCGAAGAGAAGGAGGAGGTGAATTCAATTTCATCTACAAAAATCTCAACCAACTCCGGGAATCCCCCTATAAAAGGACCTCCCTCCCGATCATTCAAATCACTCCTCCTCTCAATCTCACTTTAGTTTTCTGTTGTCACCAACATAACAGATATGTGATTGTTTAAATTTACTAGGTCTACTCGTATCCAAACTGATCTCATGCTTCTAAGAGATTACCCCGAATGAAAAGATTAAGAACCAATAAAGGAAAGTAAACCATGGTGATGATCGATCTATATGATTGTTCAAATTTACCCATAATTTGCAATTCAGAGTCCAAATTGATCTCATGCTCTAAGGGAGATTGACGGAAGGAAGGAAAGTAAACAAAGAAAGTAAATGGTAAACAAAAGGTGAGTGCTGGCACCTACCCTTTTCTCGTTAGTTAATATTAAATATGAAAAAACTAAGTCATATATAATTTCAAAACTCTACGTTCTCAAATTCTGAAATCGGAAATTTCTGAAACAACTAACCTTTCAAAAAATGCTATAAAGAGTGATTAGCTTTCAAAAAATGTAAAAAATGTTATATTTTTACATTTAAGTTAAAAAAAAAAAAACTTTAAAGGCTAACGACAATAGAATCTAGGATAGATCCTATACAATTGAAAGCACGTTAAGATCATATTTTGGTCCTATTTTACTTCATACAAGCCTATTTTAGATATATGATTACTAGTATTCATACCTTTTTTCGTGTTCCTTCCAACCAAGCATATAACTAAGCAAATTTTAAAGTATTTTTGCTTTTAATGCCTCTAAAAGCTAAAAGATCTAAGTATAAGTCATAACTTTTAGTCTAGATGACTAAAATGGATGATCTTATTTTCTCGAGTAACTTTTTGATATATATATATATATGCACGTGCTAATAGGCAGCTTATTAGACCATTCATCTTAGAAGGGATCATTTTGAACTTCAAACTAGATTACATAATATTTTTCTACCCCATTGGGGTACTTAAGTTATGGGGGGAGAGGGAGAAGACAAAGGTGAGAAAAATTAAGAGGAGAAGAAGAACAATTGTGGATTAAAGTTGAAAAAGAAAAGGTTGGAATGAGAGGAGAACGAGGAGAAGATAGAAAGTTTAATGCAAAGGCAATCGAGATTATTTAGTAGGTCATTTTAATATTACTTAAATTTTGAACAATTCGATAAAATTTTATAGGTAACCGAGATCAATTAGTGTGTCATTTTAACATTACTTAAATTTTGAGCAATTTGTTTAGCTCACGACCTTAACTCACTATTATTCATATTTTTTTTTCTTTATATTTCTTAATTCATACTTATTTTAAGGTTCATAATTAAATCCAAATAATTCCGAGGAGTATTTCTTAAGAAAAGTCCAAAATGACCGTTAACTCGTATTCGACTTGAGGATTGGATTACAGATGGGTATTCGAATCTGACTTGAAATACTATCATCTTCGCCCGACTTCTTTGAAACGACCGGTTGCATTTATCTCTCTTTCCGAGAGTTTTCGACAGTGTTTTCTTGTGAGCGTTCTCTCTAGATCTGGGTTGGTTTGCACCTCTAGTCTCTTCCTCTTCACCCACGGTGTTGTAATGCTTGTATACACTTATAAAAAATGTGATTTTTCGACGTTATGACTTCCTTAAACCCATCATTGTCGGCAAAATTTTTAGACGGTAAAGTAGCCTCAATATACAATGTACTTACCACTCGGATGTCAAGAATCGTTGGTAGACTTCCACCCCGTGTGTTACATTTGCTTCAATTTGCTAATTCGAGTCTCTCAATCTCGCCGAAAAGTTAATCCGTTGATATTTCTTCGTCTGCCTCGACTTCTCTGGGTATTTTTACGCTTTCAGATTACAATGGCACATTGAGTAGTGTAGTGGAGTTGGGGTAGTTTTAAAGGAGAAGGTGGGAGATCACTGATTTTTTTTCTTTAACCTTTAGCTACAAAAGCCATTCTCATGCAAATTAAAAGATTTATAAACAGAAATTAAATATTTCGTGGTCAAATCTTATATAGACTCATTGTATAGGATACGCCAGTCGTATGTTTCCATATGAACTATTTGTATCAAATCATTTGTCAATATAAAGTGGGTCATAACAATAGTGTTATCAAAATAAGACACCCAACCTTATTCATATAATATAGATTATTTAGGTTATTACTTGAACATGATTCTCCTGCATGTCAACCACGTAATGATCAAGATTACACTAATAACCTGTAACGCTCCTGATTTTTCTTGCCTAATTAGTGATGTCACCACATGCATGCCTTAAATAACATAGGTACAAACTTAAAATAAAACATTTTCAAATAAAGCCATGCACTAACACACTTAATTTAAATTAAGAAATTAGAAATAACGTAGTCATTGAACACGATATAAAAATCCACCTATCAACTACTAAAATGAAAACCAATGCATACTACTACCCTATCTTGACTTCCATGGCCATTCCAGTATTCACCATCATCCGTGTAAGGGCGCATTACCTTTACTTGGAAAATATAAAAGTAGCACATGACTTGAGTATTTTAAGAAATACTCAATAAGGACCCTACTGTTGGGGTTAGTAATGCAATCACATACATATAATCATGTGATCTATCTTTTAAAACTGTAACATGACCTTGGACTCTTTCCAGTTTCAAGTAGGGTTGGATGTGTGGTACTTACCCACACACGACCAACGCATCATACATGGACCCATCAAGCTGGCTCGTATACATACCACCTGAGCCTAACTTAGTCGAACACAATGGCTAACGCATGATCGGACGCCACTGAAAAGGAAGGCTCGCATGATATTATGGCGAACATAAATATTAATACAAATTGAATAACACATGGATTGTATTCTTTTCATTTTGAATTTTAGATTTATTACTAAGGCATTATAAGCTTTTAAAACACACAAAATTTTACATATTTTTTGTTTGCTTGAAATTTGAAACCTCCAAAATTGGGTCATGATAAGGAAAATAAAAGTTTGAGAGATTAGTGGAGAAGAATCGAATTGATGACTTGAGTACTTTCCGCAACAAAGCATTCCTGCTAATGACGGTCGTACCTAATAAGCCCTTGCGAGAACTAACAGACGTAGAAGAAGTGGAGCATGACAACCTTCTTTCCTTCTCCTACAAAAGATTGATTTCCATCACCTTAATGTTCACGAACTATTCAGTAATTGTGTCGAAACTATTTATACATTGGTTCATTAATTTAGTTTGATATATAAGGTGCTAGTAATTGAAGCTACATAGTTGATCAAATTGACAACTCAATAAATATAATGGGAACTTTATTTTGTGTTTTTATTATTTCCGTTACTCTTTCAAAACCAATCAACCAAA
Organism: Cucurbita moschata; assembly: GCF_002738365.1. Classification (NCBI taxonomy): domain Eukaryota; kingdom Viridiplantae; phylum Streptophyta; class Magnoliopsida; order Cucurbitales; family Cucurbitaceae; genus Cucurbita; species Cucurbita moschata. The sequence goes on from NW_019268535.1 coordinate 4,561,775, forward strand.
TATAATAGTATACATTTAAGCTTTCATTCCATACCCATAATCCACATATTCAATGTATGCCTTCTAAAGTCTTTTAATTAAATTACCTCTTTTAAGCATTTTCTATTTTTAAATAACAAAACTTTGCTTTTAAGTAACTAACTCCAATCTGTATGTGTGTAAAAAGTTGGATCAGTACAATAATAATAATAATAAATAATAATAATAAAAAATCTATATTTTGAGTGAGTTTAGTAGGTAAAATAAAAAACATAAATGTAACACTCCGAGCCTCAACGAAGAATTAAATACTCGATTTTTTCCTTTATATTCAAACTTCTAGAATTTTAGAGTCTTGGACATTAAATTTATAGGTCATGTTGAAGAGAAAAATACTTTAAAAACAAGAACTCACAAAATATAAAAGAATTGTTCTTTGGCTGGAGGAGAAGCACTCTAGACTCTAAAATCATCTAAAAACTATTAGAATAATACTAGGTAAGTTCTTTAAGTTTCCTTTTTCAAATTTCTCTGGATCGGTTAGATTTTTTAGAAATTAAGTCTGGAGATTTTAGTATGAATATTTTTCATGGAGCTCAAAGTCTAATTGGTCTAGAGGTAGGAGTTCTAGCATTTGTGAAGAATCGTAAGTATAGAATTTAGTCGATTTTAGACTCAATTATATGTTGTTTTATTTGATTAAAAAATCACAAGAAAAATAAGTAAAGGTAGATGGATTAAACTCTAGAACTTTGAAAAAAAAAAAACTAAGTTGAGTCAAGTTTTGTGCAAGAAGCTGTAAAGAAGAAAGGTTGAACAGGTAAGTTAATTAAAATTCTTGAAAATCGTATGAACGCAGGTGAAGGAGACGAACCAGATGACAACACATGTTACGCAGAGAGGAGGAGAACGTGTCCTGGCAACGAAGGCAACACACGTCAACCAACCAATGGCGCAGCGCGTCAAAATACCAACGACAAACCTGAATGCACGTCTAAGATTTGCATCCATGTCGAACCACTCTACAACCGATCTGACCCGATTCCTACACACACCACGTCTAAGTGTATGAAAAACCGGAAAGGTCAACACAATGCAATCAGTGTCTGCCACATGTTAGTCCGAGGATGCGTTTACCCATCCTTAGTCGTCCATGGCTCTGCGCACATGGTAAGCTCATTTTCGTCCCGTTTGACCTCTGTTTAACTATTTTTACCCCATTTTTTATATTCACCTTGAAATAAGATCTAGAAACTTTGGAGCCTCTTGCCGGAAAGAAAGAAAAAAAAAATGACAAGGCATGCTTCATCGTGGTAAGTAACCCCACAAACTTTAGTCAACTAATACTTATAGGGATCGCAAGAACAGGCTAGCATGCAAGCGTATCTTGCCTTAGATGGTTAGAATATACATGATTAGGACTCAAATTGAACAATTTTGGATGAGAAGGATATGTATGATATGAAAAATTAAAAAAATGTTTCTTGGATCATAAATTGAGTTAAGTGCCTATTTTAATGATTTTGTGATTGGAGGATGAGATATTGTGATTATCAGTTGACTGATGAATGTGATCACCCTATTGAGCTTGCTTGAATGTGTAATTTATGATTTAGAATTTTCGTGCATTAGGTGAATGAGTGGAATATCTCCCTGATAGACATGTAAGAATGAATAGCATATGTTTTCCATACTTTAGGTGATTGATAGGAATATTCCCCTAGTAAAGCATACATGAGAAAAACAAGCTAAGGTTAGGGCACTAGGACTAGAGCGATTTACATGTTGACCTAAGTCAGAACGTTCCAGTAGATCAAGCAACTTAAGATCAAGCGTAACGATCAAATTTCTAAACCTGAGTGCACCCAGTGGTTGGTTTTGCCACAATGAGCTAACTTTGGAAATCCAGGAAACGTTAAACGAGATTGAAACTGCCTAGATTTCTTAAGAACTTAGTAAACTTCCACGACATGCAAGGAACCTAAAGAAAACTTATGAGACTGCTAGCAGCATAAACAATTTCTATTTAAGGAATCCCCGCGGTATAGAAAGGGTCAAGCCTGTAAACTCACCTTGAAAAGGACTACATGAGTTAGGCGACATAAGAAACTACTACTGCATATAGAAACTAGTAGTGAATACCCATAAACTCACTTTGAAAGGGGACAAGGGACTACATGAGTTGGTGATATGAGAAATTACTATTATGTAGATGTAAACCTACCTTGAGAGGGGACAAGGGACTACATGAGTAGGTGATATGAGAAATTGTTACTGTGTCAATGTAAACCCGCCTTGAGATGGGACAAGAGATTATATGAGTAGACAACATGAGGAGACACTACTGTGCATAGGACAAACCCGCCTTGGTAAGGGGCGAGGGATTAGAGAAGTAGATGATATCATTGAAGAAGTTTCTAGACCCTAAGAAAAGCTAATGATAACTTATTAAATTAAGAAAGCGGTGAGAGCCCACAAGTAGATTACTTACTAAGTATTTTTATACTCACCCCTTTCTCCTTTTTTTTTTCATGTACCGTTCGAGGTGTAGACGTGCTTGGTAGTTGTACTGTGACAAAGGTGTGTCAACCCGAGGCGTTAGTTTAAACTGTATTTTAGTGGGTTGTCAATTGTATTCATTTTGTATCTTGTTTCGGTGAGGATTGTACAATAACGCACACACTCGATCTAGATGAACACAAAGAACAGGAGGGAGAAAATGCAAGGAGAACTCTGGCTAAAGGAATTTGTATTGATGACTTCAAGTATGTACAGCAAGAGAGAATACAGAGAATAAAAAGTTACATTTTCAAAGCTCTACCGGATGGGATATATATATAGTTCAGTTTACTATATATAGCTTTACCAGATTTAACCATCTACTATATATAGCTATTTACTATATATAGCTTTACCGGATATAGCTTTACCAAATATAGCTTTACCGGATATAGCCGTTGACCAAGCTATAAATAAGCAGCAGGCTCCATAACCTAACAATTCTCCCACTTGGAGACTGATCCAGTCAACCAAGAATTTCATTCTCAAACGATCACTACACCATACCAATTAAGGCTTTGCATAACCTTAATTTTCCAACATCAACACATTTTGTCAACATCTCTGCTGGATTCTTTGCACCCTCTATCTTCTCCAAACACATATCGCCTTCTTCCACTAACCTGTGAGTGAAATGATATTGCCTTCTAATGTGTTTTGTCCTTGAGTGATAGACTGGGTTTTCACAAACTGTATGGCACTCTGACTATCTGTATAAAGGATCTTCTTGCACTGTTTCCTGCCTAATTCTTCTAGATAGTCTGTCATCCATATCATCTCTTTTCCAGCTTCAGCTATTGCCACGTACTCAGCTTCAGTAGATGAAAGGGCAACGCATTTTTGAAGCTTGAACATCCAACTCACTGCTGTTCCATCTATAGTCTAGATATATCCAAATGTGCTTTTGCTAGAGTCTACATCTCCACTCAGATCAGCATCAAGAAACCTTGCAGAACTACTTTGTCATTGCCATAACAAAGTGAAGTATTGGATGTACCTCTCAGATATCTCAGAAGCCACTTCACAACTTCTCAATGTTCTTTCCCTGGATTTGCAATGTACTTGCTAACAACTCCCACTGCATGTGTTATGTCAGGTCTAGTGCAGACCATAACATACATCAAACTCCCAACTGTAGAAGTGTACGGAACTGATGTCATGTGCTCACGTTCCTCAACTGTCTTGGAAGATTGTCCCTTTGACAATTTAATATGATTTGCCAAGGGGGTAGTCCTGGGTTTAGCGTCATTCATCTTGAATTTGGACAACACCTTCTCAATGTACTGCTCTTGGGGATAGATTTAATGTGCCAGTAGATCTATTTCGAGAAATCCTCATCTCCAGAATCTGCTTCGCTGCACCCAAATCTTTCATCTCAAATACTGAAGACAAGCTTGCCTTCAGGTGGTTTATCTCCCTCATACTTGATCCAGCAATTAGTATATCATCTACATACAGGAGTAGAAACACATAAGAATCAGTGTATTTCTTGAGGTAACAACACTGATCATTTTCACTTCTGTGGAAACCACTCTTGCACATGAAGGAGTCAAACTTCTTGTACCATTGTTTCGGTGCTTGTTTCAGCCCATATAAGCTCTTATTGAGCTTACACACCATGTGCTCCTTGCTTGGAGCTGCAAACCCTTCTGGTTGTTGCATATAGATCTCCTCATCTAGATCTCCATGTAAAAATGCCGTTTTTACATCCCTTTGCTCAAGGTGCAAATTCTTTGATGCAACAATACTCGGTAGAATTCAGATAGTAGTTAATTTCATAAGTGGAGTAGAGATCTCAGCATAATCAATGCCTTTTCTTTGTGAATATCCTTTAGCTACTAACCGAGCCTTAAACCTCTTTCTGCCATCTAGTTCAATCTTGATTCTGAACACCCATTTGTTCAACAGAGCTCTCTTTCCTGTAGGCAACTTAGTCAACACCCACATATTATTCTTTTCAAGTGAGCTCATCTCATCATCCATGGCTTGCTTCCATTTGTTTGAATCTTCCACTTGTAGGGCCTCATCAAAGGACTCTGGTTCTCCTTCGTTAGTCAGCAACAGATAATGTAATGAGGCTGAATATCTATCTGGTGCTCTAATAGTTCTGGATGATCTCATCCATTGTCAGACCTCAGGCATTTGATCTTCAAGCCGGTTTGATTTTCAACTTCAGCTTTCCACTTCTTGAATGTGGTAAACACATCTGACTTGTGTTTCAGAAAGTAAACTCATACCTTCCTGCTGAAGTCATCGATGAAGGTGACGTAGTACCTTGATCCACCAAGTGATGAAACTGGAGATGGTCCCCAGATGTCTGTATGGACCATTTCCAACCGCACTTTCTTCGGTTCTCTGGCAGCCTTTGTGAAACTAACTCGTTTCTGTTTGCCCATAACACAGCTCTCACAAAGACCTATATCAACAAATTTTAAGCCTTCTAAAGCTCCTTTCACAGTTAGCATCTTCATTCCTTTGACGCTCATATGTCCAAGTCTATTATGCCATAGACTTGAATTGGAGCACTCTCAGCAGCAGCAGTCATGTTTATACACTCTGCAGTAGTGTATAAGGTTCCGGATTTGTGCCACGTGCAACAACCATGGCGCCCTTCCCAATCTTCCACGAACTCTTTCCAAACTCTGCTGCATAGCCTGTGCTATCCAACTGATCAATAGAGATCAGGTTCTTCTTGAGACCAGGAATGTATCTGACATCTTGTAATGTCAACTGATTTCCTGCTAAGTTTGTATGGAGACATCTCCCTGCCCTTCAATCTCCAGAGTTTTGTTGTCAGCTAGATACACCTTCCCGAAATTTTCTGATTTGAAATTTTGAAACAATTTCTTACTTGGAGACGAATCAAACGATGCACCTAAATCCAAAATTTAGGAGTCAACTGGGCTGTCCACACTAAGGATTAAAACGTCCTCAGTATCTTCTGTTGTATATATAGAATCATCATCATCTTCAGATTTATGATTCTGCTTCTTCAGTTTTGTACAATCTGTTCGAGAGTGTCCTTTTCCCCCACAGCTCCAACACGTTACGTTGGGTTTGTTTAGAGATTTTTCCCGGTTCTTTGATTTTGATCGCCCATGTTTGTTTCAGCTTTTTGATTTACTTCTTCCCCTTCGATCAACACTGAGAGCATTGCCTGATGAATCTCTAGTTTCTCGTTTGCGAATACTTTCGCTGAGAACTACATCTCGAATTTCACCAAACTTCAATTTATCAGATCCTTGGGAACTGCTGATTGCGGCAACAACAGTATCCCATGACTCGGGTAAGGATGACATCAAAATCAACGCTTTAATTTCATCTTCAAAATTAATTTCCACTGAACTTAGTTGACTTATGATCATATTGAATTCATTTATATGATCAGCAACAGGTCCACCTTCAGATATCTGTAGATTGAACAATCTCCGCATCAAATACACCTTGTTCGTAGTCGATGATTTTCATACATATTTGACAGCGCCTTCAATAGATCTGACGTTGTCTTCTCCTTGATAATGTTGAACGCTACGTTTCTAGATAGCATCAACCGGATCAGCCCCAAGGCTTGTCGATCCTTGAGCTTCCACTATTCCGTGGTCATGGTATCTGGCTTCACCCCCAACAGAGGTTCGTGAAGATATTTCTGGTACAGATAATCTTCAATCTGCATCTTTCAGAAACCGAAATCAGATCCATCGAACTTCTCAATTCCAATCTTTGAACTTTCCATCTTCACAAATCGTGGTGAATTTCGCCTAGCTCTGATACCAGTTGTTAGGATCGCACAACAACGCACACACTTGATCTAGATGAACACAAAGAACAGGAGAGAGAAAATGCAAGGAGAACTCTAGCTAAAGAAATTTATATTGATGACTTCAAGTATGTACAGCAAGAGAGAATACAGAGAATAGAAAGTTACATTTTCAAAGCTCTACCGGACGTGATATATATATAGTTCAGTTTACTATATATAGCTTTACCAGATTTAACCATCTATTATATATAGCTATTTACTATATATAGTTTACTGGATATAGCTTTACTAAATATAGCTTTACCAGATATAGCTTTACTAAATATAGCTTTACCGGATATAGACGTTGACCAAGCTATAAATAAGCAGCCGGCTCCATAACCTAACAGTTTCCATCCCCTGATGGTAAATAACTTGAACAACACTTATTTTAAATTGTTTGGTATCGAATTTTAGATTTTGACTATGGTATTGTATGTTCTTAATTTGCATGTAATTTTACCATATTTTCATTCTTTTTAAACTTTTCTTTTATTTCTAATTTTACTTTTATTTACTTTTATCTTTGCATGTAATTTTACCATATTTTCATTATTTTTATACGCTTTTATTTCTAATTTTACTTTTATTTACTTTTATCTTTTCTTTTAGTCATGATTCCGAGATTTAAAGTCCCGAACATTTGATTCTTCAATACATGATTTGAATCTAAAACTTACAAGGAGAGAGATACTAATGTCTAACCACACTTACACCATGCTTAGTTAGTCTCCTTGATAGATCTTGTTAATTAATAGTTAAACTAATTAAAACCTAATTAGTCAACCTTCTTAACATAAATGACAAATACAGTATTCTTGTAATATTAATATCTATTCAAATGAAAAAGGTGAGAAATAAACTAAAATATTAGGTTTGTCCATAATGAAAAGGAATGTTCACAAGTTTATTCTATGTGTAATGTATAAAACAAAGAAGAAATGTTAAGAAGACCGTGTCAATATTCACATGCCCTCTTCCTCCTCCTTTCTTAATATCATTAGCCAAAAAAAGCATCACTTTTATATAACATTATACCTAATAAACCAAACGAAGGACAATAGGTTATACAAATGTTCTTGCGGGCCTCAAATATTTGAACAAAAATTGTAAAAAAGACAAACTAAGTCCATGTGTTTGGGATTACAGACCGTTGTCAAATTAAGTTCATGTGTTTGGGATTACAGACCGTTGTACTTTTAAGAGATCATTAGTGTTTGGTAAATTTCAATTTTAAACCATAAAAATTGGCTCAGTGTTGTAGCGAACAAATTTTACTTTACTCTCAATCAAACAAAATTTAAGAAATATGGTGTCTCTGTGATTTCTTCTACGAAAATCATAGAGACACCATATACCAAGAAAATCAATTAGTGAAAATTTTAACCATTTTTTTTTAATCTAAATGTATAAGAACCATTATAAAATAAATAAATAAATAAACCTAAATGGTTGCCAACAAGAATATGATGAAAGAAGGAACCACAAAATCTAGTTTTCTATCTTCTGATTTGGCAAGGTTACAAATGTTTTTAGATTCCGTTTTTGAAGTGTTGAAATTATAAATTTAGGCTACAAATGTAACAACCTGAAATTTTCTACTTAAGTTAAGGTTACTATTGCATACATATCATGAATATTGGATGCGGAAATACTTCCCTTAAACTTTTATAAAACATAACCTGCCGCTTAAAACACAGCCATGGACTGTTTTGAAAACATCTTTAAAAACAACACCACAAAAGACTAAATAAAATAAATAAACGTTTAAATTAAAAACATCCTACTCTAGACTACGTTTATGTTAAAAGAGGGTCATACTAAACCTTTTCTCTAGGGTTGATGTCCACTTTAGGAATGGTAGAACCACTAAATTAATTAGTGGGGGTTGTTTTTCCTATTTCTAGAGTTGACTAATTTTATGCTTTCTAAAGTTGTTAGCTCTAAGGCTATAAAAGCCAAGTTGATCCGTATGTCAATGCAATTGATCTCATAGCTTTAGTTTGTGTGTTTACAACATTTGATATCAGAGCCACATCGCAAGGCCTGATTGTGGAAGAAGAAACTGCAGTTTTTTACTTTAAAGAGTGAGCTGAAAGAGATTCAAAATATGGCAGCTAAAAGCAATTTTGTTCAACCGGCAATTCCTAAGTTTGATGGCCATTATGATCATTGGTCTATGCTTATGGAAAAAAAATTTCGTTCAAAGGAATATTGGTCTTTGGTGGAGACCGAAATCCCTGTCGCAACAGAAGGAGTGGTGATTATTTGTTCCCGAAGCACAACAAAAAACAATTGCAGCCCAGAAGTTGAAAGACTTGAAGGTCAAAAATTATTTGTTCCAAGTCATTGATCGAACTATTATGGAAATGATCCTTAATAGAGATACTACAAAAAAAATTTGGGACTCTATGAAGCAGAAGTACCAGGGTTCCACAAGAGTCAAAAGAGCTCAACTCTAAGCTCTTACGAAAGAGTTTGAACTCCTACAGATGAAAGAAGATGAGAGTGTTGATGCATATTTTGATCGAACTCTCACCATTGCAAACAAGATGAAAATTCTATGGCGAGAACATGAAACAGGTGGTGATTATAGAAAAAATCTTGAGATCAATTACCTCAAGATTTGACTAGGTTATATGTTCGATTGAAGAGTCTAACAACTGGTACATGAGCAAAGACTGAATGGACGTGCAAGTGATGAACAAGCACTAAAGATGACATATGATACCAGATTCAGTGGAAGAGGAGTTGATCGAGCTTGTAAAGTTTTTCGAGGAAGAGGTAGAGGAAGAAGAAAAGAGGTAGACATTCATTCAACAAAACTGCCGTTGAATGTTATAAGTGTCATTAGTTAGGACACTTTAGATATGAGTGTCCTCAATGGGAAAAGGAAGCAAATTATGCTGAGCTTGAGGATGAAGAAGAAATCTTGTTGATGTCATATGTGGAGCTCAATCAATCAAGGAGGGAAGATGTTTGGTTCCTTGATTCGGGGTGTAGCAATCGTATGTGTGCAAACAAGAAATGGTTCTCAGATTTTGACGAGAAATTCCGACAATCTGTGAAGCTTGGAAATAATGTCAAGATGGCAGTGTTGGGAAAAGGTAACATTAGATTGCAAGTTGCTGGAGTAACTCAGGTAATCACTGATGTTTTCTATATACCTGAGTTGAAAAACAATCTCCTAAGTCTTGGACAATTGCAAGAAAGAGGTGTATCTATTTTGATACAACATGGAGAAGGCAAAATCTATCATCCCAAGAAGGGGCTTATTATGCAAACAACAATGTCTGCAAATAGGATGTTCATAATACTGGCAAGAATCATGCCACAACCACCACTTGCTTCCAAATAATTATAGAAGACAATACTCATCTTTGGCACCATAGATATGGGCATCTAGGCTTCAAAGGTTTGAGAACATTGCAACATAAGCAAATGGTGAGAGGGTTACCCCAATTGAAAGCATCGTCTAAAATATGCACTAATTGCATGGTGGGAAAGCAACATAGGGATGCATTTCCAAAGAGAAATTTATGGAGAGCAACACAGACTGCAACTGGTACATGCAGACATTTGTGGACCCATCAAACCTCTTTCCAACAGAAAGAAGAGGTATTTTATAAGTTTTATTGATGATTACAGCTGCAAGGTGTGGATATATTTTCTTGTTGAAAAGTCTGAAGCCTTTACCATCTTTAAGAATTTCAAAAATCTTGTTGAGAAAGAGACTAGAGATTTTATTCGTTGTCTACGCACAGACAGGGGTGGAGAGTTCACCTCTCATGAGTTCAACAATTTTTGCAAAACTAATGGTATTAGTAAACAACTTACTGCAGCCTACACTCCCCAACAAAATGGTGTAGCTGAGCACATGAACAGAACAATTATAAACATGGTTAGAAGTATATTATCAGAGAAGCAAGTTCCAAAGAATTTCTGGCCAGAAGCAGTAAACTGGACAATGCATGTGCTCGATAGAAGTCTAGTGGTAGTGAAAGATATGACTCCTGAGGAGGCGTGGAGTGGCATAAAACCTAATGTTGATTATTTTCGAGTTTTTGGATGCATTGGGCATGTTCATGTATCAGACGGTAAGAGAAAGAAGTTAGATGATAAAAGTTTTCAATGTGTGCTTCTAGGGATGAGTGAAGAGTCTAAAGCATATAGACTCTATGATCCAGTGTCCAAGAAGATAGTTGAAAGCTGAGATGTGATATTTGAAGAAAACAAATGCTGGAATTGAGGGAAAACTAATGAAGAAGCTAGACTTGATACCCTCGAATGGGAAGATAGTAATATAGAAAGAAGCGAACATGACCAAAGTTGGGAAGAATCTGAAGAGGAGACAATAGCAGAAGAAGAAGGAGAAGTTAGTATATCTTCCGGTGAGTAATCTAAATAAATTCCTCAATATCTAAAGAAAGCACTCCCGAAGTGAGGAACAGAAGAACACCTTTATGGATGGAAGATTATGTGAGCGGGGGAGAATTTTCTGAAGAAGCTGAGCACAACAATTTAATTCTATTAACCTCAACTACAGATCTGACTACCTTTGAAGAAGCTATTCAAAGTTCAAAATGGAGAGTTGCAATGGACTTGGAGATAGAAGCCATCAAACGAAATGAGACTTGGGAGTTGACAGATTTGCCTAAAGGAATGAAGAAGATTGGAGTAAAGTGAGTTTTCAAAACCAAACTCAACGAAAATGACGAAGTTGACAAGTATAAGGCTAGGTTGGTAGAAAAAGGTTATGCACAACAACATGGTATAGACTATACCGAGGTGTTTGCACCTGTGTCTAGGTGGGATAGTATTCGAATGATAATTGCTTTAGCAACTCAGAATAGTTGGAACGTGTATCAGCTTGACGTGAAAAGTGCTTTCTTATATGGAAAATTAAAAGAAGCCGTCTTTGTTGAGCAACCACAAGGTTATGAGAAAAAAGGTCAAGAAACAAGGTATAAAAATTGAAGAAGGCATTATATGGCTTTAAACAAGCCCCACATGCATGGTATATTCGAATTGAAGCACATTTTGTCAAAGAAGGATTTGAGAGGTGCAACTGTGACCATACTTTATTCATACAAACAGGAGATGGAGGTAAAATTTTGATTGTTAGCCTACATGTTGACGATCTAATTTTTACTAGTAATGATGAGAGCATGTTTGTTAAGTTCAAGAATTCTATGAAACTTGAATTGTAAATGATTGATTTGGGAAAAATGAAATATTTTCTCGGTGTAGAGATTTTACAAAATCCTGAAGGCGTTTATATTAGTCAAAGAAAGTATGCAAAAGAAGTTTTGGAGAAGTTTAGGATGAAAAAATGTAATAGTGCGAAAAACCCTATTGTTCCTAGGGTTAGACTAACAAAGGATGAAGAAGGAGCCAAGTTCAATGTTACCATGTATAAACAATTGATTGGAAGCCTTATGTATCTAACTGCAACAAGGCTGGATTTAATGTATGTAGTGTCTCTAATGAACAGATTTATGGCAAGTCCAACAGAGTTGCATTTGCAAGCTACAAAAAGAGTACGTGAGTCAATGGGTATGTGAGTAGTACCACGAGTAAACTGAAAGCATCCCTGCAATCAGCTTAAGGGAGAAATTGTTAAAGATGATCATACTAGACCTTTTCTCTAGGGTTGATGTCCACAATCATACTAGACCTTTTCTATAGGGTTGATGTCCACTTCTCTAGGAATGGTAGAACCACTAAATTGATCCGTGGGTGGGTGGTTGTTTTTCCTATTTTTAGAGTTACTAATTTTATGGTTTCTAAAGTTGTTAGTATTGTAAGGTTATAAAAGCCAACCAAGTTGATTTGTTTGTCAATGCAATTGATCTCAAAGCTTTAGTTTGTGTGTTTACAACCGTCTAAGAAAATAAATATAACTACCCTATGCATGTGTCATGGTCTCGAGTTGTGATGTCGTCATTAGCCGTAAAGGAATGTCTTGCCTTCACCTGAAAAATGTATAGTTGTGATGCCATCGTCAACCGTACAGGAATGCCTTGCTTTAACCTAAAAAATGTAAATGTCATTGTCAGTGGTACATGAATACACGTTTAAATTAAAAACATCCTATTCCAGCCTAGGTCTAAGAAAATAAATATAACTACCCTATACATGTGTCATGGTCTTGAGTTGCGATGTCGTCGTCAGCCATACAGGAATGCCTTGTCTTAACCTGAAAAATGTAAAGTTGCGATGTTGTCGTCAGCCGTACAGAAATGCCTTGTCTTAACCTAAAAAATGTAAAGATGTGATGTTGTCGTTAGTCGTACAGGAATGCCTTGACTTACCTGAAAAATGTAAAGTTGCGATGTCGTCGTCAACCGTACAGGAATGTCTTGCCTTAACTTGAAAAATGTAAAGATGTGATGTTGTCGTCAGCCATAAAGAAATGCCTTGACTTAACCTAAAAAATGTAAAATTGCGATGTCGTCGTCTGCAGTCTAGGAATGCACGTTTCAATCAAAAACATCCTATTCTAGCCTAAGTCTAAAAAAATAAATACAACTACCCTATGCATGTGTTATGGTCTCGAGTTGCGATGATGTCGTCAATCGTACAGGAATGCCTTTCCTTAACCTAAAAAATATAAAGTTTCAATGTCATCATCATCTGTACAAGAATGCACGTTTAAACTAAAAACATCCTATTCTATCCTAAGTCTAATAAAATAAATACGACTACCCTATGCATGTGTCATGGTCTTGAGTTGCGTTGTCGTCGTCAGCCATACAAGAATGTCTTGTCTTAACTTGAAAAATGTAAAGTTGTGATGTCGTCGTCAGTCGTACAGGAATGTAAATTTAAATTAAAAATGTCCTATTCTAGCCTAGGTCTAAGAAAATTAATACGACTACCCTATGCATGTGTCATGGTTAGTCGTACAGGAATGTGAAATAAAGCTAAAACTTCGTCAAAACGTCCTATTCTAGCCTAGGTCTAAGAAAATAAATACGACTACCCTGTGCATGTCTCATTGTTAGTCGTACAAGAATGTGAAATAAAGCTAAAACTTCGTCAACAATAGGATTCGTACCTATGTAGGCATAGCCCAAAAAATTTCGAGTCTGTCTCCTTAACAACTAGAACATATTGACACACCTTAACCTAAAAAATATAAAGTTGTAATGTCGTCATCATCGTCGTCAGCCGTACAAGAATGCCTTGCCTTAACCTGAAAAATGTAAAGTTGCGATGTGATGTCGTCGTCAGTCGTACAGGATGTCTTGCCTTAACCTAAAAAATGTAAAGATGTGATGTCGTTGCGTACATGAATGCACGTTTAAATTAAAAACGTCCTATTCTAGCCTAGGTCTAAGAAAATAAATACGACTACCCTGTGCATGTGTCATGATCAGCCGTACAGGAATGTGAAATAAAGCTAAAAATCCATCAACAATAGGATTCAAACCTACGCAGGCATAGCCCAAAAGATTTCAAATCTGTCTCCTTAACCACTCAGACATATTGACACGCCTTAACCTAAAAAATATAAAGTTGTAATGTCGTCGTCAACTGTACAAGAATGCACGTTTAAATTAAAAACATCCTATCCAAGCCTAGGTCTAAGAAAATAAATATGACTACCCTATGCATGTGTCATGGTCTCGAGTTGCGATGTTGTCGTCAGCCGTATAAGAATGCCTAGTCTTAACCAGAAAGATGTAAAGTTGCGATGTTGTCGTCAGTCGTACAGAAATATCTTGCCTTAACCTAAAAAATGTAACTGTAAAGATGCGATGTTGTTGTCAACCGAACAGGAAACAGAAATATCTTGCCTTAACCTAAAAAATGTAACTGTAAAGATGCGATGTTGTTGTCAACCGAACAGGAATGCACGTTTAAATTAAAAACGTTCTATTCTAGCGTAGGTCTAAGAAAATAAATACGACTACCCTGTGCATGTGTCAGCCGTACAGGAATGTGAAAAAAGCTAAATTCGTCAACAGTAGGATTCGAACCTACGCAGACATAGCCCAACAAATTTCGAGTCTGTCTCCTTAACCACTCGAACATATTGACACGCCTAAACCTAAAAAATATAAAGTTATAATGTCGTCATCATCTATACAAGAATGCACGTTTAAATTAAAAACAACTACCCTATGCATGTGCATGGTCTCGAGTTGCGATGTCGTCGTCTGCCGTACAAAAATAAATATGACTACCCTGTGCATGTGTCAGCCATACAGAAATGTGAAATAAAGCTAAATTCGTCAACAGTAGGATTCGAACCTATGCAGGCATAGCCCAATAGATTTCGAGTCTGTCTCCTTAACCACTCGAACATATTGACACGCCTAAACCTAAAAAATATAAACTTATAATGTCGTCGTCATCTATACAAGAATGCACGTTTAAATTAAAAACATCCTATTCTAGCCTAGGTCAAAGAAAATAAATACGACTACCCTATGCATGTGCATGGTCTCGAGTTGTGATGTCGTCGTCTGCCGTACAAAGAATGCCTTGTCTTAACCTGAAAAATGTAAAGTTGCGATGTTGTCGTCAGCCGTACAGGAATGTCATGCATTAACCTAAAAAATTTAAATGTAAAGATGCGATGCCGTTGTCAGCCGTACAGGAATGCACGTTTAAATTAAAAACGTCCTATTCTAGCCAGGGTCTAAGAAAATAAATATGACTACGTGTGAATGTGTCATGGTTAGCCGTACAGGAATATGAAATAAAGCAAAAAATTCGTCAACAGTAGGATTCAAACCTACGCAGGCATAGCCCAATAGATTTCGAGTCTGTCTCCTTAGCCACTCAGATATATTGACACGCCATAACCTAAAAAATATAAAGTTGTAATGTCGTCATCATCTGTACCCTATGCATGTGTTATAGTCTCGAGTTGCAATGTCATCATCAGCCGTACAAGAATGCTCAAAAAATTGGTCAACAGTAGGATTCGAACCTACGCTGGCACAACCCAACAAATTTCGTGTCTGTCTCCTTAACCACTCAGACATATTGACATGCCTTAACCTAGAAAATATAAAGTTGTAATGTCGTCGTCATCTATACAAGAATGCACGTTTAAATTAAAAACATCCTATTCAGCCGTACAGGAATGTGTAAAGCTAAAAATTCATCAACAAACGGATTCGAACCTACGCAGGCATAGCTCAACAGATTTCGATTCTGTCTCCTTAACTACTCGGACATATTGACACGCCTAAACCTAAAAAATATAAAGTTATAATGTCGTTGTCATCTATACAAGAATTCACGTTTAAATTAAAAACATCCTATTCTAGCCTAGGTCTAAGAAAATAAATACAACTACCCTATGCATGTGTCATGGTCTCGAGTTGCGATGTTGTCGTCAACCGTATAAGAATGCCTAGTCTTAACTAGAAAGATGTAAAGTTGCGATGTCGTGCTAAAAGTTTATCAACAATAGGATTCGAACCTACGCAGGCATAACCCAACAAATTTCAAGTCTGTCTCTTTAAGCACTTGGACATATTGACATGCCTTAACCTAAAAAAAAAAAGTTGTAATGTCGTCGTCATCTGTACAAGAATGCACGTTTAAATTAAAAACATCCTATTCTAGCCTAGGTTTAAGAAAATAAATACGACTACCCTATGCATGTGTCATGGTCTCGAGTTGCGATGTTGTCGTCAGCCGTACAAGAATGCCTTGTCTTAACCTGAAAAATGTAAAGTTGCGATGTCGTCGTCAATCATACAGGAATGTCTTGCATTAAGCTAAAAGATTTAAATGTGAAAATGCGATGCCGATGTCAGCCGTACAGGACTGCACGTTTAAATTAAAAACATCCTATTCTAGCCTAGGTCTAAGAAAATAAATACGACTAGCCTGTGCATGTGTCATGGTTAGCTATACAAGAATGTGAAATAAAGCTAAAAATTCGTCAACAGTAGGATTCGAGAATCTACGCAGACATAACCCAACAGATTTCGAGTCTGTCTCCTTTACCACTCAAACATATTGACACGCCTTAACCTAAAATATATAAAGTTGCAATGTCATCGTCATCTGTACAAGAAAACCTTGTCTTAACCTAAAAAATGTAAAGTTGCGATGTCGTCGTCAGTTGTATAGGAATGCACGTTTAAATTAAAAACGTCATATTCTAGCCTAGGTCTTAGAAAATAAATACGACTACCATGTGCATGTGTCATGGTCAGCCGTACAGGAAAGTGAAATAAAGCTAAAAATCTATCAACAGTAGGATTCGAACCTGCGCAGGCATAGCTCAACAGATTTCAAGTATGTCTCCTTAACCTCTCGAACATATAAACACGCCTTAACCTAAAAAATATAAAGTTGTAATGTTGTCATCATCTGTACAACAATGCACGTTAAAATTAAAAACATCCTATTCAAGCCTAGGTCTAAGAAAATAAATACGACTACCCTATGCATGTGTCATGGTCTCGAGTTGCGTGTTGTCGTCAGCCGTATAAGAATGCCTAGTCTTAACTAGAAAGATGTAAAGTTGCGATGTCGTCGTCAGTCGTACAGGAATGTGAAATAAAGCTAAAAGTTTATCAACAATAGGATTCGAACCTACGCAGGCATAACCCAACAAATTTCAAGTCTGTCTCTTTAAGCAGTTGGACATATTGACATGCCTTAACCTAAAAAAAAAAAGTTGTAATGTCGTCGTCATCTGTACAAGAATGCACGTTTAAATTAAAAACATCCTATTCTAGCCAGGTTTAAGAAAATAAATACGACTACCCTATGCATGTGTCGTGGTCTCGAGTTGCGATGTCGTCGTCAGCCGTACAAGAATGCCTTGTCTTAACCTGAAAAATGTAAAGTTGCGATGTCGTCGTCAATCATACAGGAATGTCTTGCATTAAGCTAAAAGATTTAAATGTGAAAATGCGATGCCGATGTCAGCCGTACAGGACTGCACGTTTAAATTAAAAACATCCTATTCTAGCCTAGGTCTAAGAAAATAAATACGACTAGCCTGTGCTGTGTCATGGTTAGCTATACAGGAATGTGAAATAAAGCTAAAAATTTGTCAACAGTAGGATTCGAGAATCTACGCAGACATAACCCAACAGATTTCGAGTCTGTCTCCTTTACCACTCAAACATATTGACACGCCTTAACCTAAAATATATAAAGTTGTAATGTCATCGTCATCTGTACAAGAAAACCTTGTCTTAACCTAAAAAATGTAAAGTTGCGATGTCGTCGTCAGTTGTATAGGAATGCACGTTTAAATTAAAAACGTCATATTCTAGCCTAGGTCTTAGAAAATAAATACGACTACCATGTGCATGTGTCATGGTCAGCCGTACAGGAAAGTGAAATAAAGCTAAAAATCTATCAACAGTAGGATTCGAACCTACGCAGGCATAGCTCAACAGATTTCAAGTATGTCTCCTTAACCTCTCGAACATATAAACACGCCTTAACCTAAAAAATATAAAGTTGTAATGTTGTCATCATCTGTACAACAATGCACGTTAAAATTAAAAACATCCTATTCAAGCCTAGGTCTAAGAAAATAAATACGACTACCCTATGCATGTGTCATGGTCTCGAGTTGCGTGTTGTCGTCAGCCGTATAAGAATGCCTAGTCTTAACTAGAAAGATGTAAAGTTGCGATGTCGTCGTCAGTCGTACAGGAATGTGAAATAAAGCTAAAAGTTTATCAACAATAGGATTCGAACCTACGCAGGCATAACCCAACAAATTTCAAGTCTGTCTCTTTAAGCAGTTGGACATATTGACATGCCTTAACCTAAAAAAAAAAAGTTGTAATGTCGTCGTCATCTGTACAAGAATGCACGTTTAAATTAAAAACATCCTATTCTAGCCAGGTTTAAGAAAATAAATACGACTACCCTATGCATGTGTCGTGGTCTCGAGTTGCGATGTCGTCGTCAGCCGTACAAGAATGCCTTGTCTTAACCTGAAAAATGTAAAGTTGCGATGTCGTCGTCAATCATACAGGAATGTCTTGCATTAAGCTAAAAGATTTAAATGTGAAAATGCGATGCCGATGTCAGCCGTACAGGACTGCACGTTTAAATTAAAAACATCCTATTCTAGCCTAGGTCTAAGAAAATAAATACGACTAGCCTGTGCTGTGTCATGGTTAGCTATACAGGAATGTGAAATAAAGCTAAAAATTTGTCAACAGTAGGATTCGAGAATCTACGCAGACATAACCCAACAGATTTCGAGTCTGTCTCCTTTACCACTCAAACATATTGACACGCCTTAACCTAAAATATATAAAGTTGTAATGTCATCGTCATCTGTACAAGAAAACCTTGTCTTAACCTAAAAAATGTAAAGTTGCGATGTCGTCGTCAGTTGTATAGGAATGCACGTTTAAATTAAAAACGTCATATTCTAGCCTAGGTCTTAGAAAATAAATACGACTACCATGTGCATGTGTCATGGTCAGCCGTACAGGAAAGTGAAATAAAGCTAAAAATCTATCAACAGTAGGATTCGAACCTACGCAGGCATAGCTCAACAGATTTCAAGTATGTCTCCTTAACCTCTCGAACATATAAACACGCCTTAACCTAAAAAATATAAAGTTGTAATGTTGTCATCATCTGTACAACAATGCACGTTAAAATTAAAAACATCCTATTCAAGCCTAGGTCTAAGAAAATAAATACGACTACCCTATGCATGTGTCATGGTCTCGAGTTGCGTGTTGTCGTCAGCCGTATAAGAATGCCATGTCTTAACCAAAGGATGTAACGTTGCGATGTCGTCGTCAGTTGTACAGAAATGTCTTGCCTTAACCTAAAAAATTTAAATGTAAACATGTGATGCTGTTGTCGGCCGTACAGGAATGCACGTTGAGTTGCGATTTTGTCGTCAGTCGTATAAGAATTCCTTGTCTTAACCAGAAAGAGGTAATGTTGCGATGTCGTCGATAGTCGTACAGAAATGAATTGCCTTAACCTAAAAAATGTAAATGTAAAGATGTGATGTTGTTGTCAGCCATACACGAATGCACGTTTAAATTAAAAACATTCTATTCTAGCCTAGGTCTAACAAAATAAATATGACTACCCTATGCATGTGTCAACCGTACACGAATGTGAAATAAAGCTAAAAATTCATCAACAGTAGGATTCAAACCTACGCAGGCATAGCCCAACAGATTTCGAGTCTGTCTCCTTAACCACTCAGACATATTGACACGACATAACCTAAAAATATAAAGTTGTAATGTCGTCGTCATCTGTACAGGAATGCACGTTTAAATTAATAACATCCTATTCTAGCCTAGGTCAAAGAAAATAAATTCGACTACCCTATGCATGTGCATGGTCTCAAGTTTCGATGTCGTTGTCAGCCGTACAAGAATACCTTGTCTTAACCTAAAAAACTGTAAAGTTCCGATGTCGTCATCAGTCGTACAGGAATGTCTTGGATTAACCTAAAAAATTTAAATGTAAAGATGTGATGTCGTTGTCAGCCGTACAGGAATGCACGTTTAAATTAAAAACGTCTTATTCTAGCCTAGGTCTTAGAAAATAAATCAGACTACCCTGTGCATGTGTCATGGTCAGCCGTACAGGAATGTGAAATAAATGCATGTTTAAATTAAAAACGTCCTATTCTAGCCTAGATCTTAGAAACAAAATACGACTACCCTGTGCATGTGTCATGGTGAAAATAAATTCGACTACCCTGTGCATGTGTCATGGTCAGCCGCACAGGAATGTGAAATAAATGCCCGTTTAAATTAAAAACGTCCTATTCTAGCCTAGGTCTTACAAATGAAATACAACTACCCTGTGCATGTGTCATGGTTTAAAAACGTTATATTCTAGCTTAGGTCTTACAAACAAAATACGACTACGCTGTGCATGTGTTATTGTCAGCCGTACAGGAATGTGAAATAAAGCTAAAAATTCGTCAACAGTAGGATTCGAACCTACGCAGGCATAGCCCAAAAAATTTCAAGTCTGTCTCCTTAACCACTCAAACATATTAACACGCCTTAACCTAAAAAATATAATGCACGTTTAAATTAAAAACATCCTATTCAAGCCTAGGTCTAAGAAAATAAATACAACAACCCTATGCATGTGTCATAGTCAGTCGTACAGAATGTGAAATAAAGCTAAATATTCATCAACAGTAGGATTCAAACCTACGAAGGCATAGCCCAACAGATTTCGAATCTGTCTCCTTAATAACTCAGACATATTGACACACCTAAACCTAAAAAATATAAAGTTGTAATGTTGTCGTTGTCTGTACAAGAATGCACGTTTAAATTAAAAACATCCTATTCTAGCCTAGGTCAAAGAAAATAAATACGACTACCCTATGCATGTGCATGGTCTCGAGTTGCGATGTCGTCGTCAGCCGTACAAGAATGCCTTGTCTTAACCTGAAAAATGTAAAGTTGCGATGTCGTCGTCAGTCGTACAGGAATGCACGTTTAAATTAAAAACATCCTATTCTAGCCTAGGTCTAAGAAAATAAATACGACTATCCTGTGCATGTGTCAGCCGTACAGAAATGTGAAATAAAGCTAAATTCGTCAATAGTAGGATTCAAGCCTACGCAGGCATAGCCCAACAGATTTCGAGTCTGTCTCCTTAACCACTCGGACATATTGACACGCCTAAACCTAAAAAATATAAACTTATAATGTCGTTGTCATCTATACAAGAATGCACGTTTAAATTAAAAACATCATATTCTAGCTTAGGTCTAAGAAAATAAATACGACTACCCTGTGCATGTGTCTGCCGTACAGGAATGTAAATTCGTCAACAGTAGGATTTGAACCTACGTAGGCATAGCCCAACAGATTTCGAATCTGTCTCCTTAACCACTCGGACATATTGACACACCTAAACCTAAAAAATATAAACTTATAATGACGTCGTCATCTATACAAGAATGCACGTTTAAATTAAAAACATCCTATTCTAGCCTAGGTCAAAGAAAATAAATACGACTACCCTATGCATGTGCATGGTCTCGAGTTGGTATGTCGTCGTCTGCCGTACAAGAATGCCTTGTCTTAACCTGAAAAATGCAAAGTTGCGATATTGTCATCAGTCGTACAGGAATGTCTTGCTCGCATTAACCTAAAAAATTTAAATGTAAAGATGCGATGACATTATGCATGTGTAATGGTTAGCCGTACAGGAATATGAAATAAAGCTAAAAATTCGTCAATAGTAGGATTCAAACCTACGCAGGCATAGTTCAATAGATTTCGAGTCTGTCTCCTTAACCACTCAGACATATTGACACGCTTTAACCTAAAAAATATAAAGTTGTAATGTCGTCGTCAGTTGTATAGGAATGCACGTTTAAATTAAAAACGTCCTATTCTAGCCTTAGTCTTAGAAAATAAATACGACTACCCTGTGCATGTGAAATAAAGCTAAAAATTCGTCAACAGTAGGATTCGAACCTACGCAGGCACAGCCCAAAAGATTTCAAGTCTGTCTCCTTAACCACTCGAACATATTGACATGCCTTAACCTAGAAAATATAAAGTTATAATATCATCGTCATCTGTACAAGAATGCACGTTTAAATTAAAAACATCCTATTTTAGGATAGGTCTAAGAAAATAAATACGACTACCTATGCATGTGTCATGCTCTGCCGTACAGGAATGTGAAATAAAGCTAAAAATTCTTCAATAATAGGATTCAAACCTACGCAGGCATAGCCCAACAAATTTCGAGTCTGTCTCCTTAACCACTCGAACATATTGACCCGCCTTAACCTAAAAAATATAAAGTTGTAATGTCATCGTCATGTGTACAAGAATGCACGTTTAAATTAAAAACATCCTATTCAAGCCTAGGTCTAAAAAAATAAATACGACTACCCTATGCTTGTGTCATGGTCTCGAGTTGCGATGTTGTCGTCAGCCGTATAAGAATGCCTAGTCTTAACCAGAAAGATGTAAAGTTACGATGTCGTCGTCAGTCGTACAGAAATGTCTTGCCTTAACCTAAAAAATGTAACTGTAAAGATGCGAACGTTTAAATTAAAAACGTTCTATTCTAGCCTAGGTCTAAGAAAATAAATACGACTACCCTGTGCATGTGTCATGGTCAGTCGTACAGGAATGTGAAATAAAGCTAAAAATTCATCAACAATAGGATTCAAACCTACGCAGGCATAGCCAAACAGATTTCGAGTCTGTCTCTCTAAACACTTGAACATATTGACACGCCTTACGTTAAAAAATATAAAGTTGTAATGTTGTCGTCATCTGTACAAGAATATTGACATGCCTTACTCTAAAAAATATAAAATTGTAATGTTGTCGTCATCTGTACAAGAATGCACGTTTAAATTAAAAACATCATATTCTAGCCTAGGTCAAAGAAAATAAATACGACTACCCTATGCATGTGCATGGTCTCGAGTAGCGATGTCGTCGTCAGCCGTACAAGAATGCCTTGTCTTAACCTGAAAAATGTAAAGTTGCAATGTCGTCCCCTCTGCATGTGTCATGGTCAGTCGTACAGGAATGTGAAATAAAGCTAAAAATTTGTCAACAATAGGATTCAAACCTACACAGGCATAGCCCAAACAGATTTTAAGTTTGTCTCTCTAAGCACTTGGACATATTGACACACCTTAACCTAAACAATATAAAGTTATAATGTCGTCGTCATCTGTACAAGAATGCACGTTTAAATTAAAAACATCATATTCTAGCCTAGGTCAAAGAAAATAAATACGACTACCCTATGCATGTGCATGGTCTCGAGTTGCGATGTCGTCGTCAGCCGTACAAGAATGTCTTGTCTTAACCTGAAAAATGTAAAGTTGCAATGTCGTCGTCAGACTACCCTGTGCATGTGTCATGGTCAGTCGTACAGAATGTGAAATAAAGCTAAAAATTCGTCAACAATAGGATTCAAACCTACACAGGCATAGCCCAACAGATTTCGAGTCTATCTCTCTAAGCACTTGGACATATTGACACGCCTTAACCTAAAAAATATAAAGTTGTAATGTCGTCGTCATCTGTACAAGAATGCACGTTTAAATTAAAAACATCATATTCTAGCCTAGGTCAACGAAAATAAATACGACTACCCTATGTGCATGGTCTCGAGTTGCGATGTCGTCGTCAGCCGTACAAGAATGTCTTGTCTTAACCTGAAAAATGTAAAGTTGCAATGTCGTCCCTGTGCATGTGTCATGGTCAGTCGTACAGGAATGTGAAATAAAGCTAAAAATTCATCAACAATAGGATTCGAACCTACGCAGGCATAGCCCAACGGATTTCGAGTTTGTCTCTCTAAGCACTTAGACATATTGACATGCCTTAACTTAAAAAATACAAAGTTGTAATGTCGTCGTCATCTGTACAAGAATGCATGTGCATGGTCTCAAGTTGCGATGTCGTCGTCAGCCGTACAAGAATGTGAAATAAAGCTAAATTCGTCAACAGTAGGATTCGAACCTACGCAGGCATAGCCCAACAGATTTCGAGTCTGTCTCCTTAACCACTCGGACATATTGACACGCTTAAACTTAAAAAATATAAAGTTATAATGTCGTCGTCATCAATACAAGAATGCACGTTTAAATTAAAAACATCCTATTCTAGCCTAGGTCAAATAAAATAAATACGACTACTCTATGCATGTGCATGGTCTCGAGTTGCGATGTCGTCGTCTGCCGTACAAGAATGCCTTGTCTTAACCTAAAAAATGTAAAGTTGCGATGTTGTTGTCAGTCGTACAGGAATGTTTTGCATTAAACTAAAAAATGTAAATGTAAAGATGCGATGTCATTGTCAGCCGTACAAGAATGCACGTTTAAATTAAAAACGTCCTATTCTAGCCTAGGTCTAAGAAAATAAATACGACTACCTGTGCATGTGTCATGGTTAGCCGTACAGGAATATGAAATGAAGCTAAAAATTTGTCAACAGTAGGATTCAAACCTACGCAGGCATAGCTTAATAGATTTTGAGTCTGTCTCTTTAACCACTCAAACATATTGACACGCCTTAACCTAAAAAATATAAAGTTGTAATGTCGTCGTCATCTGTACCCTATGCATGTGTTATGGTCTCGAGTTGCGATGTTGTCGTCAGCCGTATAAGAATGCCTTGCCTTAACCTAAAAAATGTAACTGTAAAGATGCAATGCTGTTGTCAGCCGTACACAAATGCACGTTTAAATTTAAAACGTTCTATTCTAGCCTGAGTCTAAGAAAATAAATACGACTACCCTGTGCATGTGTCAGCCGTATAGGAATGTGAAATAAAGCTTAAAATTCATCAAAAATAGGATTCGAACCTACGCAAGCATAGCCCAACAGATTTCGAGTCTGTCTCCTTAAACACTCAAACATATTGACACGCCTTAACCTAAAAAATACAATGTTGTAATGTCGTCGTCATTTGTACAAGAATGCACATTTAAATTAAAAACATCCTATTCTAGCTTAGGTCTAAGAAAATAAATACGACTACCCTATGCATTATTCATGGTCAGCCGTACAGGAATGTAAAATAAAGCTAAAAATTCATCAACAATAGGATTCGAACCTACGCAGACATAGCCCAACAAATTTTGAGTTTGTCTCCTTAACCACTCGAACATATTAACACACCTCAACTTAAAAAATATAAGGTTGTAATGTCGTCGTCATCTGTACAAGAATGCACGTTTAAATTAAAAACATCCTATTCAAGCCTAGGTCTAAGAAAATAAATACGACTACCCTATGCATGTGTCATGGTCTCGAGTTGCGATGTTGTCGTCAGCCGTATAAGAATGCCTTGTCTTAACCAGAAAGATATAAAGTTGCGATGTCGTCGTCAATCGTATAGAAATGTCTTGCCTTAATAAAAAAAATGTAAATGTAAAGATGCGATGCTGTTGTCAGCCGTACAGGAATGCATGTTGAGTTGCGATGTTGGCGTCAGCCGTATAAGAAAGGCTTGTCTTAACCAGAAAAATGTAAACTTGCGATGTCGTCGTTAGTTGTACAGAAATGTCTTGCCTTAACCTAAAAAATGTAAATGTAAAGATGCGTTGTCAATCGTGTGCATGTTTAAATTAAAAACGTCCTATTCTAGCCTAGGTCTAAGAAAATAAATACGACTACCCTGTGCATGTGTCATGGACAGTCGTACAAAAATGTGAAATAAAGCTAAATTCATCAACAGTAGGATTCAAACCTACGCAGGCACAACCCAAGATATTTCGAGTCTGTCTCCTTAACCACTCGGACATATTGACATGCCTTAACCTAAAAAATGTAAAGTTGTAATGTCGCCGTCATCTGTACAAGAATACACGTTTAAATTAAAAACATCCTATTCTTGCCTAGGTCAAAGAAAATAAATACGACTACCCTATGCATGTGTCATGGTCTCGAGTTGCGATTTCGTCGTCAGCCGTACAAGAATGCCTTGTCTTAACTTGAAAAATGTAAAGTTGCGATGTCGTCGTCAGTCATACAAGAATGTCTTGCATTTACCTAAAAAATTTAAATGTAAAGATGCGATGCCGTTGTCAGCCGTACAAGAATGCACGTTTAAATTAAAAACGTCCTATTCTAGCCTAGGTATAAGAAAATAAATACGACTACCCTGTGCATGTGTCATGGTTAGTCGTACAGGAATGTGAAATCGGGTTGCGTTGTCGTCGTCAGCTGTACAAAAATGCCTTGTCCTAACCTGAAAAATGTAAAGTTGCGATGTCGTCGTGTCCTATTCTAGCCTAGGTATAAGAAAATAAATACGACTACCCTGTGCATGTGTCATGGTTAGCCGTACAGGAATGTGAAATCGAGTTGCTTTGTCGTCGTCAGCTGTACAAAAATGCCTTGTCTTAACCTAAAAAATGTAAAGTTGCGATTTCGTCGTCAGTCATACAGGAATGCACGTTTAAATTAAAAACGTTCTATTCTAGCCTAGGTATAAGAAAATAAATACGACTACCCTGTGCATGTGTCATGGTTAGCCGTACAGGAATGTGAAATAAAGCTAAAAATTCGTCAACAGTAGAATTCGAACCTACGCAGGCATAGCCCAACAAATTCCGGGGATGTCTCCTTAACCACTCAAACATATTGACACGCCTTAATGTAAAAAATATAAAGTTGTAATGTCGTCGTCATCTGTACCCTATGCATGTGTTATGGTCTCGAATCGCGATGTCGTCGTCAGCCGTACAAGAATGTCTTGTCTTAACCTGAAAAATGTAAAGTTGCGAGGTCGTCGTCAGCCGTACAAGAATGCCTTTTCTTAACATGAAAAATGTAAAGTTGCAATGTCGTCGTCAGTTGTAAAGGAATGCACGTTTAAATTAAAAACGTCCTACTATCCTGTGCATGTGTCATGGTCAGTCTTACAGGAATGTGATTTCAAGCCTGTCTCCTTAACCACTTGAACATATTGACACGCCTTAACCTAAAAAATATAAAGTTGTAATGTCGTCGTCATCTATACAAGAATGCACGTTTAAATTAAAAACATCCTATTCAAGCGTAGGTGTAAGAAAACAAATACGACTACCCTATGCATGTGTCATGGTCTCGAGTTGCGATGTTGTCGTCAGCCATATAAGAATGCCTTGTCTTAACCAGAAAGATGTAAAGTTGCGATGTCGTCATCAGTCGTAAAGAAATGTCTTGCCTTAACCTAAAAAATGTAAATATAAAGATGCAATGCTGTTGTCAGTCGTACAGGAATGAACGTTTAAATTAAAAACGTTCTATTCTAGCCTAGGTCTAAGAAAATAAATACGACTACCCTGTGCATCTGCCAGCCGTACAGGAATGCACGTTTAAATTAAAAATGTCCTTTTCTAGCCTAGTCTAAGAAAATAAATACGACTACCCTATGCATGTGTCATGGTCAGTCGTACAGGAATGTGAAATAAAGCTTTTCTAGCCTAGTCTAAGAAAATAAATATGACTACCCTATGCATGTGTCATGGTCAGTCGTACAGGAATGTGAAATAAAGCTAAAAATTCGTCAACAGTAGGATTCAAACCTACGCAGGCACAACCCAACGGATTTCGTGTCTGTCTCCTTAACCACTCGGACATATTGACACGCCTTAACCTAGAAAATATAAAGTTGTAATGTCGTCGTCATCTAGACAAGAATGCACGTTTAAATTAAAAACATCCTATTGAAGCCTAGGTCTAAGAAAATAAATACGACTACCCTATGCATGTGTCATGGTCTCGAGTTGCGATGTTGTCGTCAGCCGTATAAGAATGCCTTGTCTTAACCAGAAAGAGGTAAAGTTGTGATGTCGTTTTCAGTCGTACAGAAATGTCTTGCCTTAACCTAAAAAATGTAACTGTCAAGATGCGATGCTGTTGTCAGCCGTACAGGAATGCACGTTTAAATTGAATGCCTTGTCTTAACCAGAAAGAGGTAAAGTTGCGATGTCGTCGTCAGTCGTACAAAAATGTATTGCCTTAACCAAAAAAAGGTAACTGTAAAGATGTGATGCTGTTGTCAGCCGTACAGAAATCAACAGCCGTACAGGAATGCACGTTTAAATTGAATGCCTTGTCTTCACCAGAAAGAGGTAAAGGTGCGATGTCGTCGTCAGTCGTATAGAAATGTATTGAGTTAACCTAAAAAATGTAACTATAAAGATGCGATGTTGTTTGTCAGCTGTACAGAAATGCACGTTTAAATTAAAAACGTTCTATTCTAGCCTAGGTCTAAGAAAATAAATACGACTAACCTATGCATGTGTCAACCGTACAGGAATGTGAAATAAAGCTAAAATTCATCAACAGTGGGATACGAACCTACACAGGCATAGCCCAATAGATTTCGAGTCTGTCTCCTTAACCACTCAGACATATTGACACGCCTTAACCTAAAAAATATAAAGTTGTAATGTCGTCGTCATCTGTACAAGAATGCACGTTTAAATTAAAAACATCCTATTGAAGCCTAGGTCTAAGAAAATAAATACGACTACCCTGTGCATGTTTCAGCCGTACAGGAATGTGAAATAAAGCTAAAAATTTATTAACAGTAAGATTCGAACCTATGCAAGCATAGCCCAACATATTTCAAGTCTATCTCCTTAACCACTCAGACATATTGACACACTTTAACCTAAAAAATATAAAGTTGTAATGTCGTCGTCATCTGTACAAGAATGCACGTTTAAATTAAAAACATTCTATTCAAGCCTAGGTCTAAGAAAATAAATACGACTACCCTATGCATGTGTCATGGTCTCGAGTTGCGATGTTGTCGTCAGCCGTATAAGAATGCCTTGTCTTAATCAGAAAGATGTAAAGTTGCGATGTCGTCGTCAGTCGTACAGAAACGTCTTGCCTTAACCTAAAAAATGTAAATGTAAAGATGCGATGCTGTTATCAGCCGTACACGAATGCACGTTGAGTTTCGATGTTGTCGTCAGCCGTATAAGAATGCTTTGTCTTAACCATAAAGATGTAAAGTTGCGATGTTGTCGTTAGTCGTACAGAAATGTCTTGCCTTAACCTAAAAAATGTAAATGTAAAGATGCTATGTTGTTGTCAGCCGTACAAGAATGCACGTTTAAATTAAAAATGTTCTATTCTAGCCTAGGTCTAAGAAAATAAATACGGCTACCCTTTGCATGTGTCAGCCGTACAGGAATTTGAAATAAAGTTAAAACTTCATCAACAGTAGGATTCAAACCTACGCAGGCATAGCCCAACAGTCTGTCTCCTTAACCACTTAGACAAATTGACACGCCTTAACCTAAAAAATATAAAGTTGTAATGTCGTCCTCATCTGTACCCTATGCATGTGTTATGGTCACGATTTGCGATGTCGTCGTCAGCCGTACAAGAATGCCATGTCTTAACCTAAAAAATGTTGCGATGTCATCGTCAACTGTACAGGAATGCACATTTAAATTATCGTCCTCAGTCGTACAAGAATGCCAAGTCTTAACCTGAAAAATGTAAAGTTATGATGTCGTCGTCAACTGTACAGGAATGCACGTTTAAATTAAAAATGTCCTATTCTAGCCTAGGTCTTATAAAATAAATATGACTACCCTGTGCATGTGTCATGGTCAGCCATACTATTCTAGCCTAGGTCTTAGAAAATAAATACGACTACCATGTGCATGTGTCATGGATAGCCGTCCTACACAGGCATAGCCCAACAATTTTCGATTTTGTCTCCCTAACCACTTGTTATTGACACACCTTAACCTAAAAAATATAAAGTTGTAATGTCGTCGTCATCTGTACAAGAATGCACGTTTAAATTAAAAACATAATAAAGCTAAAATTTGGTCAACATTAGGATTTGAACCTACGCAAGCATATCCCAACAGATTTCAAGTATGTCTCCTTAACCACTCAGACATATTGACACGCCTGAATTTAAAAAATATAAAGTTGTAATGTCGTCATCATCTGTACAAGAATGCACATTTAAATTAAAAACATCCTATTCTAGCCTAGGTCTAAGAAAATAAATATGACTACCCTATGCATGTGTCATGGTCTCGAGTTGCGATGTCGTCGTCAGTCGTACAAGAATGCCTAGTCTTAACCTGAAAAATGTAAAGTTGTGATGTCGTCGTCAGTCGTATAGGAATGTCTTGACTTAACCTAAAAAATTTAAATGTAAAGATGTGATGCCATTGTCAGCCATACAGGATGCACGTCTAAATTAAAAACGTTCTATTCTAGCCTAGGTTTAAGAAAATAAATATGACTACTCCATGCAGGAATGCACGTTTAATTTAAAAACGTCCTATTCTAGCCTAGGTCTAAGAAAATAAATACGACTAATTCGAACCTACGCAAGCATAGCTCAACAGATTTCGAGTCTGTCTCCTTAACCACTCAGACATATAGACATGCCTTAACCTAAAAAATATAAAGTTGTAATGTCGTCGTCATCTATACCCTATGCATGTGTCATGGTCTCGAGTTGCGATGTCGTCGTCAGCCGTATAAGAATGCACGTTTAAAATAAAAACACGCCCTATTCTAGGGTTTCGTCAACAGTAAGATTCGAACCTACACAAGCATAGCCCAACAAATTTCGAGTCTGTCTCCTTAACCACTCGAACATATTAACACACCTTAACCTAAAAAGTATAAAGTTCTAAGGTCGTCGTCATTTGTACAAGAATGAACGTTTAAATAAAAAACATCTTATTCTAACCTAGGTCTAAGAAAATAAATACGACTACCCTATGCATGTGTCATTGTCTCGAGTTGTGATGTCGTCGTCAGCCGTACAAGAATGTCTTGTCTTGCATTAACCTATAAAATTTAGATGTAAAGATGCGATGCCGTTGCATTAACCTATAAAATTTAGATGTAAAGATAAGATGCCGTTGTCAGCCGAATGCACGTTTAAATTAAAAACGTCCTATTCTAGCCTAGGTCTAAGAAAATAAATACGACTACATGTGCATGTGTCATGCTTAGCCGTACAGGAATGTGAAATAAAGCTAAAAATTCGTCAACGATAGGATTTGAACCTACGCAGGCATAGCCCAACAGATTTTGAATCTGTCTCCTTAACCACTCGGACATATTAACACACCTTAACCTAAAAAATATAAAGTTATAATGTCGTCATCATCTATACAGGAATGCACGTTTAAATTAAAAACATCCTATTCTAGTCTAGGTCAAAGAAAATAAATACGACTACCCTATGCATGTGCATGGTCTCGAGTTGCGATGTCGTCGTCAGCCGTACAAGAATGCCTTGTCTTAACCTGAAAAATGTAAAGTTGCGATGTCGTCGTCATCGTCGTCAGCCGTACAAGAATGCCTTGTCTTAACCTGAAAAATGTAAAGTTGCGATGTCGTCGTCAGTCGTACAGGAATGACAAGAATGCCTTGTCTTAACCTGAAAAATGTAAAGTTGCGATGTCGTCGTCAGTCGTACAGGAATGTCTTGTATTAACCTAAAAAATTTAGAGTTGCGATGTCGTCGTCGTCGTCGTCAGTCGTACAGGAATGTCTTGTATTAACCTAAAAAATTTAGAGTTGCGATGTCGTCGTCAGTCGTACAGAATGCCTTGAATGTCTTGTATTAACCTAAAAAATTTAGAGTTGCGATGTCGTCGTCAGCCGTACAAGAATGCCTTATCTTAACCTGAAAAATGTAAAGTTGCGATGTCGTCGTCAGCCGTACAGGAATGTCTTGCATAAACCTAAAAAATTTAAATGTAAAGATGCGATGTCGTTCTCAGCGAATGCACGTTTAAATTAAAAACGTCCTATTCTAGCCTAGGTATAAGAAAATAAATACAACTACCTGTGCATGTGTCATGGTTTGCCGTACAGAAATGTGAAATAAAGCTAAAAATTCATAAGCAATAGGATTCGAACCTACGCAGGCATAGCCCATTAGATTTCGAGTCTTTCTCCTTAACCACTCAAACATATTGACACGCCTTAACCTAAAAAATATAAAGTTGTAATATCGTCATCATCTGTACCCTATGCATGTGTTATGGTCTCGATTTGCAATGTCGTCATCAGCCGTACAAGAATGCCATGTCTTAACCTGAAAAATGTAAAGTTGCGATGTCGTCGTCAACTGTACAGGAATGCACGTTCAAATTATCGTCGTCAGTCGTACAAGATTGCCAAGTCTTAACCTGAAAAATGTAAAGTTATGATGTCGTCATCAACTGTACAGGAATGCACGTTTAAATTAAAAATGTCCTATTCTAGTCTAGGTCTTAGAAAATAAATACGACTACCCTGTGCATGTGTCATGGTCAGCCGTACTATTCTAGCCTAGGTCTTAGAAAATAAATACGACTACCCTGTGCATGTGTCATGGTTAGCCGTCCTACACAGGCATAGCCCAACAATTTTCGAGTCTGTCTCCTTAACCACTTGAACATATTGACACACCTTAACCTAAAAAATATAAAGTTGTAATGTCGTCGTCATCTGCACAAGAATGCACGTTTAAATTAAAAACATCCTATTGAAGCCTAGGTCTAAGAAAATAAATACGACTACCCTGTGCATGTGTCAGCCGTACAGGAATGCACGTTTAAATTAAAAACGTCCTATTCTAGCGGTCTAAGGAAATAAATACGACTACCCTATGCATGTGTCATGGTCAGTCGTCGTACAAGAATGCACGTTTAAATTAAAAACGTCCTATTCTAGCGGTCTAAGGAAATAAATACGACTACCCTGTGCATGTGTCATGGTCTATCGCCGTACAAGAATGCACGTTTAAATTAAAAACGCGTCCTATTCTAGCGGTCTAAGAAAATAAATACGACTACTCTGTGCATGTGTCATGGTCAGCCGTACAGGAGTGTGAAATAAAGCTAAAAATTCGTCAACAGTAAGATTCGAACCTACACAGGCATAGCCCGACAAATTTCGAGTCTGTCTCCTTAACCACTCAAACATATTAACATACTTTAACTTCAAAAATATAAAGTTGTGAGGTCGTTGTCATCTATACAAGAATGCATGTTTAAATTAAAAACATCCTATTCTAACCTAGGTCTAAGAAAATAAATACGACTACCCTATGCATGTGTCATTGTCTCGAGTTGCGATGTCGTCGTCAACCGTACAAGAATGCCTTGTCTTAACCAAAAAAATTTAAAGTTGCGATGTCGTTGTCAGCCGTACAGGAATGTCTTGCCTTAACCTAAAAAATTTAAATGTAAAGATGCGATGTAAATTAAAAACGTTCTATTCTAGCCTAGGTCTAAGAAAATAAATACGACTACCCCGGGCATGTGTCATGGTCAGCCGTACAGGAATGTGAAATAAAGCTAAAAATTCGTCAACAGTATGATTCGAACCTACGCAGGTATAGCCCAACAGATTTCTGAGTCTATCTCCTTAACCACTCGGACATATTAACACACCTTAACCTATAAAGTATAAAGTTGTGAGGTCGTCGTCATTTGTACAAGAATGAACGTTTAAATTAAAAACATCTTATTCTAACCTAGTCTAAGAAAATAAATACGACTACCCTATGCATGTGTCATGGTTAGCCGTACAGGAATGTGAAATAAAGCTAAAAATTTGTCAACAGTAGGATTTAAACCTATGCAGGCATAGCCCAACAGATTTTGAGTCTGTCTCCTTAACCACTCGGACATATTAACACACCTTAACCTAAAAAATATAAAGTTGTAATGTCGTCATTATCTATACAGGAATGCACGTTTAAATTAAAAACATCCTATTCTAGTCTAGGTCAAAGAAAATAAATACAACTACCCTATGCATGTGCATGGTCTCGAGTTGCAATGTCGTCGTCAGCCGTACAAGAATGCCTTGTCTTAACCTGAAAAATGTAAAGTTGCGATGTCGTCGTCAGTCGTACAGGAATGTCTTGTATTAACCTAAAAAATTTAGAGTTGCGATGTCGTCGTCAGCCGTACAAGAATGCCTTGTCTTAACCTGAAAAATGTAAAGTTGCGATGTCGTCGTCAGTCGTACAGGAATGTCTTGCATAAACCTAAAAAATTTAAATGTAAAGATGCGATGCCGTTCTCAGCGAATGCACGTTTAAATTAAAAACGTCCTATTCTAGCCTAGGTCTAAGAAAATAAATACAACTACCTGTGCATGTGTCATGGTTTGCGGTACTGAAATGTGAAATAAAGCTAAAAATTCGTAAGCAATAGGATTCGAACCTACGCAGGCATAGCCCAAAAAATTTTCAATCTGTCTCCTTAACCACTCAGACATATTGACACGCCTTAACCTAAAAAATATAAAGTTGTAATGTCGTCGTCATCTGTACCCAATGCATGTGTTATGGTCTCGATTTGCGATGTCGTCATCAGCCGTACAAGAATGCCATGTCTTAACCTGAAAAATGTAAAGTTGCGATGTCGTCGTCAACGTACAGGAATGCACGTTTAAATTATCGTAGTCAGTTGTACAAGAATGCCAAGTCTTAACCTGAAAAATGTAAAGTTATGATGTCGTCGTCAACTGTACAGGAATGCACGTTTAAATTAAAAATGTCTTATTCTAGCCTAGGTCTTAGAAAATAAATACGACTACCCTGTGCATGTGTCATGGTTAGCCGTCCTACACAGGCATAGCCCAACAATTTTCGAGTCTGTCTCCTTAACCACTTGGACATATTGACACACCTTAACCTAAAAAATATAAAGTTGTAATGTCGTCGTCATCTGTACAAGAATGCACGTTTAAATTAAAAACATCCTATTGAAGCCTAGGTCTAAGAAAATAAATACGACTACCCTGTGCATGTGTCATGGTCAGCCGTACAGGAGTGTGAAATAAAGCTAAAAATTTGTCAACAGTAAGATTCGAACCTACGCAGGCATAGCCCAACAAATTTCAAGTCTGTCTCCTTAACCACTCGAACATATTAACATACCTTAACCTAAAAAATATAAAGTTGTGAGGTCGTCGTCATTTGTACGAGAATGCACGTTTAAATTAAAAACATCCTATTTTAACCTAGGTCTAAGAAAATAAATACGATTACCCTATGCATGTGTCATTGTCTCGAGTTGCGATGTCGTCGTCAACCGTACAAGAATTCCTTGTCTTAACCAAAAAAATGTAAAGTTGCGATGTCATTGTCAGTCGTACAGGAATGTCTTACCTTAACCTAAAAAATGTAAATGTAAAGATGCGATGCCGTTGTCAGTCGTATAGGAATGCACGTTTAAATTAAAACCGTTCTATTCTAGCCTAGGTCTAAGAAAATAAATATGACTACCCTGTACAGAAATGCACGTTTAAATTAAAAACGTCCTATTCTAGCCTAGGTCTAAGAAAATAAATACGACTACCCCGTATAGGAATGCACGTTTAAATTAAAAACGTCCTATTCTAGCCTAGGTCTAAGAAAATAAATACGACTACCCTGGGCATGTGTCATGGTTAGCCGTACAGGAATGTGAAATAATGCTAAAAATTCATCAACAATCGGATTCGAACCTACGCAGACATTGCCCAACAAATCTCAAGTTTATCTCCTTAACCACTCGGACATAGTGACACACCTTAACCAAAAAAATATAAAGTTGTAATGTCGTCGTCATCTGTACAAGAATGCACGTTTAAATTAAAAACATCCTATTCTAGCCTAGGTCTAAGAAAATAAATACGACTACCCTATGCATGTGTCATAGTCTCGAGTTGCGATGTTGTCGTCAGCCGTAGAAGAATGCCTTGTCTTAACGTGAAAAATGTAAAGTTGCGATGTCATCGTCAGTCGTACAGAAATGTCTTGTCTTAACCTAAAAAATGTAAATGTAAAGATGCGATGCCGTTGTCAGCCGTACAGGAATGCACATTTAAATTAAAAACGTCCTATTCTAGCCTAGGTATAAGAAAATAAATACGACTACCCCTTACAGGAATGCACGTTTAAATTAAAAACGTCCTATTCTAGCCTAGGTCTAAGAAAATAAATACGACTACCCTGTACAGGAATGCACGTTTAGATTAAAAACGTCCTATGGTTAGCCGTACAGGAATGTGAAATAAAGCTAAAAATTTGTCAACAATAGCATTTGAATCTATGCAACGTAGGTATAGCCCAACAAATTTCGAATCTGTCTCCTTTACCACTCGGACATATTGACACCCCTTAGTGTTTTTTTTTTTTTTTTTTTTTTTTTTTTTTTTTTTTTTTTTTTTTTTTTTTTTTTTTTTTTTT
>NW_019268535.1:4598020-4617978 GCF_002738365.1 Cucurbita moschata
TTTTTTTTTTTTTTTTTTTTTTTTTTTTTTTTTTTTTTTTTTTTTTTTTTTTTTGAATCTTTACATCATATACCCCTAAAAGAAACTTTTGTCCTCGAAAGTGTAAAACTTGTATCCTAAATCAGGGTACTTTTCTCTTATCTTATCTCCTATTCCAATGTGATCACTTTCATATACTTGTTTCGTCTCAATATTTTGACGAAGACAATCTCTTTCTTGTGAAGGCTTTCAACTCGTGGATTAAGATTTTCCTAGATTTCCCTTTGTAACTTAATTTATTATTAATTTGACAGGGTTCATAGTCTATTTACATGAATGAGGTTTGTCATATAGTACTAGTCTATGTGCCACCGAACCTTCCATTAATTTGTCTTCAAAATTTCATTTAAGCTAGACACATGGAGTCATCTTTCTACTTGACCATTAATGTTGGCGCAACTCAAGGAGGGAATTTATGATAGATAAAACCCTTACCCAATAAGGCTTGTAATTACACCTCATATTCCTTTAATCCTATTGATGTCATGCTATAAGGGCTTTGGGTACGAATGCGGATGAGAATACTACTTTTTTTAATAGGGTGTCGTCCCTTTCCTCAACGTTCTATATCATGCCCTCCAGGCTAACATGTAACCATTCTTAAATCTACTACTTCTATACAGTTCATCCCATATACATATAATTATAAACATATAATTTGGTAATATAAAATATCAATAGGCATAAAGTTTCATGTTAAGTTGCATTTAATCCTAGGAAGAAATCCTAGCATAAACAATCAATAACATTTTTTTAACGATCAATAACATTTTTTTTTTATCTTATGTAGGACATACCCGACGGTGACGGGGCATGAAAATGGGACCATGGAACATGCCAAGCCTACATCGTAGGGTAGTCTACAAGATCTATAACCTAAAGCTCTAATACCAACTATAACGACCCTGAATTTTCTCCATTTAATCTGAGGTCATTACTATACTTCTAACCTTACATTTAATGCGGAATTGCTTTAATGGACACTTTATAGTTTCGACATTAATTCATACCTCGTGAATAAACAAATACAAGGGAAAGAAAGGAAAAACAATGCTGAATTAAAAACCAAATGTTAACCTATAGTTTATTAATGCAATTACAATTCAATCTATACTAACCTATACTAATAACGCAAATGAAATTCAACATGTACTAACCTATACTATGAATGCAAATACAACCCAACCTACACTAACATAAACTATTAAATTGGAAAAAAAATCTATCCTATGCATGTGCCACGGTCACGGGATGTCAAACGATCCAATAGGAACCATCTTACTGACGAAAGCATAGGACGCATACAAGGAGTTAGGAGCTTACATATATATTTGAGGGAGTACATCGGCTAACGCCTACCAAGTAAGTGGCTCTTGTAGTTCAGTTCATATCAGAGCTCTAGGTTATAGATCTTGTAGACTAGCCTACGACGTAGGAGCTTACGTATATATTTGAGGGAGTACATCGGCTAACGCCTACCAAGTAAGTGGCTCTTGTAGTTCAGTTCATATCAGAGCTCTAGGTTATAGATCTTGTAGACTAGCCTACGACGTAGGAGCTTACATATATATTTGAGGGAGTACATCGGCTAACGCCTACCAAGTAAGTGGCTCTTGTAGTTCAGTTCATATCAGAGCTCTAGGCTATAGATCTTGTAGACTAGTCTACGACGTAGGCTTGACATGTTCCACGATTCAATCGTTGATGTCCGTCATCTCATTTGCATGTATTTGTTGCATAACCCCTGATATGGGGTTGCTTACTGGGTATTCTTAAAATACTCAAGCCTCGATGCTACTACATTTTTAGATAAAGGAAAAGCACCGATGTGAGACCAACGGAAATATCGCAAATCCTGTGACCGTGGCACATGAATATGATAGATTTGTTTTCCAATTTAATAGTTTAGGTTAGTGTAGGTTGGGTTATATTTACATTCATAGTATAGGTTATTATAGGTTAATTTCATTTGCATTATTAGTATAGGTTAGTACAGGTTGAGTTGTAATTGCATTAATAAACTATAGATTAGTATATGGTATTTAATTCAACATTGTTTTTCATTTCTTTCCCATGTATTTGTTTATTCATAAGGTAATAGAGGAGGTATGAATTAATGTCGAAACTATAAAGTGTCCATTAAAGCAATTCCGCATTAAATGTAAGGTTAGAAGTATACTAATGGCCTAGATTAAATAGGGAAAAATTAGTATCATTACAACAAACTTTTTTATATATTTTTTTAAATTTATGAATATAATAAACACAAAAATAACCCCGAAAGTAAGTAGCCCCAATATTGGGGTCATGAAATTAAAACACAATAAATCATGATGAGATCTATCTTTTCATAAAAACATCATGACTCTGGTCTCTCGTAACAATCCTAGACTTTTACTAACCTAAAGTCGCTATTGTCCTCATAGTCTAAGCTCTTATGCGAAATTTAATTCTTAAAACATCATCGTAAATCGTAACTTCATCTTAAAAATGTAACATTGACTTAAAATACTGTCATAGCTTTATGTGTTCGAGATCATAATTCAAAACAAGATAAAAACAATAATACTAAAGAAAGTAAAACATGAAACGCAAAATGATCTATACTAACCTAAATCTATGAATTTAAAATGTTACTAGCTTATGCAAGCGACATGGTCTCTAATTTGTGATGTCGACGTAACGCGTACATGGGTGTCTTGCCTTTAACTGAAATAGAAGTAGCACATGACTTGAGTATTTTAAGAAATACTCAACAAGTGACCCCACTAATGGGATCGAAAAACCATCATAGGGGTGACAACACATGCAACTCATGCTCTAGGGACCTATGGTTAAAACCTTCATAGGGGTGGCCTCCAGTCCGGTTTAAATTAGATGTGTAGTACTTTCCTACACACGACCCACACTTGTGAGCATGGACCCCTAAGCGGTTCACATCCCTTGGACCCATCATAGTCGAGCTAGCTATCCATAGCGATGTCTAGAGATCAGCAGACCCCTGAGTGTCGTGCAAAGCATGATCATCATCATCATCATAATGTATGCGTTCGTACTCATCATCCAGGGGAAGTTTCTAGATATATATGTACACACAAAATGCATGAGGTCCTTATAGTTTTTCATCTTTAAAACATCTTTATTGCACCACCCTAAGTTTCATTCTTATATTACTATAAGTAATATATGTGCATTGGTCTTCATACATTCATCATCATTAACATTAACTATGGTTGTGTCCTAGGAAAATCATCCTCATAATGCAACATGGCATTTACAACATGTATCTCATCTTAATATGGGAAAAAGTGTCATATTAAGGAAATTCTTCAATCTTTCATTGTTATATTATCATGCATCATCATCATACAATGTCATCATATAACAACATCAAAATCATCATATAACTTCATAAGGTATCATCATATAACTCGTTCACATCATCATCAAAGCATCATAAGTATAAAGCATAAATGACATGTGTAGGGATCACTAGGTACGTGAGTCGTCTACTATCTGTGTGGATAAGCTATGACTATTGAACTAAGTGGCAGTTGGGCTGTGACTTGTAATTTCAGCCGAGTGGTTTAATGCTGAAATTTGATGAGTTGGACAGTGTTGTTGCGCTGGAACGAACTTTGGGTTGGAAGGTAGCCGATGCTGAAACACCTCCCCTCGAACAAAGTGGAGTCTTAGTCATTTTTTACTACCTTCGAGGAGGGGCTTGGCTCCTTTTCTTTAAGAGTTCTTTGTTCGATATTTGAGGATTTACCAATCTATTGGCACGACTAAGTTTAGGGCATGGCTCTGATACCATGTTAGATTGAACACGACTCTCCACAATGGTATGATATTGTTCACTTTGAGCATAAGCTCTCATGGCTTTGCTTTGGGCTTCCCCAAAAGGCCTCATAGCAATGGAGTTAGTATTCCTCACTTATAAACCCATGATCATTCCCTAAATTAGCCGATGTGGGACTTCCATCATACAACAGCCATTAGGTACTCGGGTTTGAGTCCAACCCGGTGGATTCTACTTCTCCACCCGACTTCTTCGAGATTTCTCAAGGATTCTCTATCTTCTTTAAAACTCACCGATTTCGTTTTCGTTGATGTTTCTCGTTTATCCCGATTTATTGTATGTTGTGGTTGATTTGTCTCACGCTCCCACAGTGTTGTACGTCTCAGATGTACCTACACCATAGATTCGTTTAGTTTCTAATTTTGGGGTTTTATGGAAGTCCAAGCGCACCGACGGCAGAATGGATACAACAAGGTTAAGGTAGTTAGGAGTAGCTTATTGTGTACGTACGCAGAGTCACTGGCCGAGAAACACGTTTGGCATCTCGCCTGTCATTCTGCTTTCGGTTGGGTTTTTCCCTTATCCTCGTTGGCATCGATTCTTGATGAAAAAAATGAAATACAGTTCGTCTTCTTCGTGATAATATCTTTGTATTTCACTTTTTATCTGTGTAGGTGACTTTTGCAAAGGAAACGACTGAGGGGAGCATTTGGTCGGAGGGTGATTTTTCGTGGTTTACTTGGGGGCGTGAAAACTCCAGCGCCTCGCCGGAATTTTTGCGTCTTTTTTAATGACTATATATATATATATATATATATATATTTAATTCCTAGACGTTACATTATATACCGTTAAAAAGAACTTTTATCCTCGAAAATCTCATTCTCCTTAGTGTGATGGTTCCGCCATAGTACTTTGACGAAAGCAATATCCTTGTTGCGTAGGTCTTTCACTTCACGAGCTATGATTCTTATAGGCTTCTCCTCGTAGCTCAAATCTTCGTTTAGCTGAAGGGGCTCGTAGTCAACATGGATAGGGTCCATCAAGTATTTCCTCACCATTGATACGTGGAATACATTATGTACACCTGAGATGGAGGGTGGTAGGGCTAGTATATATGTCACTGGTCCGATTCGCTAGAGAATTTTGAAGGGCCCAATTAATCGAGAACTTAGTTTGCCTTTACGCTCGAACCTCAAGACACCCTTCATTGGTGCCACTCTCAGGAATACCATATGCCCTATCTCGAATTTCAGGCTCCTATGCCTCACATCTGCATAGCTTTTTTGCCTACTTTGAGCAGTACACATCCTTGCTCTAAATTTTTGTACCGCCTCATTGGTGACACAAACCAACTCGGGTCCTACCAATTTTTTATCGCCTATTTTGTCTCAGCATAACGGGGATCTACACCATTTTCTGTATAAGGCCTCGAATAGTGCCATTCTGATGGTTGCCTGGAAGCTGCTGTTGTACGAAATTCCATCAGGTGTAATTTAGAAACTTATTTCCCCTTAAAGTCTACCTTAAAGTCTAGTACACAAGCGCGTAGCATGTCCTCTAGGATCTAATTCAAACACTCCTTTTGATCATTTGTTTGAGGGTGGAAGATAGTTCTAAAATTGAGGTGAGTGCCCAACACTTTCTAAAGTCCGCGCCAAAATGCAGACATAAAGCGTGGGTCTCGATCTGACACTATCGACACT
Organism: Cucurbita moschata; assembly: GCF_002738365.1. Taxonomy (NCBI): domain Eukaryota; kingdom Viridiplantae; phylum Streptophyta; class Magnoliopsida; order Cucurbitales; family Cucurbitaceae; genus Cucurbita; species Cucurbita moschata. The sequence continues at coordinate 4,603,568 of NW_019268535.1, forward strand.
GGGACTTCATGCAGCCTTACTATCTCTTTTGCATATAGTTGGACCCAGTTGTCCACTATATACGTTGCCTTTCCTGGTAGTAAGTGTGTCGACTTTGTCAATCTGTCGACGTTTATCCAGATTACGGTATAGCCCTTCAGGGTTCTAGGTAGTTGTATTATGAAGTCCATGGCTATATTTTCCCACCACTAAAGTGTACTCAGGGGTTGTAACATCTCCGCCATCTTTTATCTAGAAGCTTTTACCTGATGAGATACTAGGCACTTGCTCACAAACTCTGTTACATCTTTCTTCATACTCCGCCACCAGAAATGTTGTTTCAAATCTTGATAAATCTTAGTACTGTCTAGATGCATAGAAAATGGCGAGTTGTAGGTTTCCGTCAATATCTCCTTCCTTAACTCATACATTGTTGGAATACATGGACATCCTTGACACAAAAGTCCATCATTTGAAGATTTTGAGAACCCATCCATTGCACTCTCTACTAGCTGACTCAGAATCTGGTGTAGGCTAGGGTCCTCTCGTTGGGACTCAATATCCTCTGTCTGAGTGTGAGTTGTACTGTGAGCCTCATTTGTGCTATGACTCCCTCGATCACTACAACAATGTTAGCTCGCTCAAAATCTCATTTTTCTCATACCTCTCTAGTAATGAGGGCCGATGAGTGTGTCGTCTTTCGACATAGGCTATCCGTGATCAAATTTGCTTTTCCAGGGTGATATTGGATGTCTATGTTGAAATTCTTCACTAATTCCAACCATCTTCGTTGCCTCATGTTCAGCTCTTTCTAGGTGAAGAAATATTTAAAAATCTTGTGGTCGATGTAAATTTGGGTCTTGACTCTACCGCGGCCAACTCTAGATCGTGGGTGGTTTAGTTCTTCTCATATTCCTTTAATTTTTGGGATGCGTAGGCAACAACCTTGCGTTGTTGAATCAACACACATCCTAATTCTTTCTTGGAAGCATAGCTATAAATTACGTACTCTTCGAAACTCTCTAGTACGGTGAGCATAAGGGTTGTTACCAACCTTTGTTTTAGATCTTGGAAGCTTGCCTCAAATGCTTCATTCCATACAAGGAATTTTTTATAGTACCCTGCTAATCTTAGAAAACTTCGCAAGAATAACTACAAGTATACACTATCACAAGTAGCAAGTAATAAGTAAATTATGATTCTATAGGGAACCTATCTTTTTAGTTAATTTTATCGCTGGACATTGAGTGAGTTCTTGGGTAACATTCAAATGGGTGTTGGTGATTTTAACAACTTAAAAAAAACTAAAACAGAGTGCCACTGCTGTTGAAAAACAGAAAATAAATCAACTCTAATGAGAAAGGTTGGGCTAAGAGAGGTTAAATAGATAAGTTGTTGAGTTTTGTGGTAGATTTTAGTTCCTTTTAATAGATTTTCAAGCCCACTTCTGAGGGTCATGAATGGTGATTATTTCTATAATCGTTATAATTTCTATTAACAAGGGTCTAGGAGAGAATTATTCCTAACCCTTCTATTATCCTTCAAGTCTCTTTGCTATGGAACTAGAGAGGATTTCATTTCTCCCTCTCTTCTCCTGAATAAGAGAACAACTATGTATGTAAAGTAGCTAATTAAACACACATGTAAATCATTAACAACAACTCTTTAATAAACTAAAATCATACCGTCAACATACTTAAACTATATAAAACTCTCTCGCCTCTCCTATAAAGTTTAGCTCTCCATACAAATTGAATTAAAAAGAGGAATCCGCATGTTCATCATGTAAAATTGATGGAATAAGAAAAGAGAATAAGGAAATAGAGAGTTATCCCAGTTTGTTGCCGTTCGTCAATGGAAGTTCCCTTCTCTTGAGCTCTCACATCCACCTCTTTGCCCTAATCAATCCTTGATGGTCTCCTTTTCCTTCTACTGTCAACAGCTGGATTAGGGTTTTCTTCTTCTTCTCTGGTTTCACAGCAGTTCACTACAGCAGAGGCTGCTGTGTAATTCGATTTTTCTCCCAAAGTGTGTCTCTCCTCTTGGTCTTCCTTTTCCTTTTATATTGAGCATGGGTTCCCTTTAGGGCTGAAAATGAATAAGTTGTTCACATAGGATGTTCCTCGTTGGGTAGTCAATGACCCACATGGACTGCTGATGTGGATTTAAAATTTCCATGTCATCCCCAATTTATTTACAGATTTGCTACCTCCTCATGGTTCAGCATAAATGTCTGAAATTTTACCACATAACTCAATTAAATGTACAATTAAGATCGATTTATGTCAAATCATATTTTTTTTCATGTTGGACCACAATAAACGATTTCATGCTCACTAAGTAGAATAAATGGGGTAAATAATGAGAAAATGTGAATAAGAGTGTCATATTAAATACAAAAAGACTTGATATAACTCTACTTTTAGAGAGTTATCAAGTACCCTGCTAATCTTAGAAAACTTCGCACCTCTATAACCTGGAATTGGGTGTTCCCATTTTTTAACCGCTTCAATCTTTGTAGGGTCTACGAAAATTTCGTCCTTTGACACCACATGTCCCAAGAAACCACATGTCCCAAGAACGAGACTTGTCGTAGCCAAAATTTGCACTTAGAGAACTTGGCGTACAACTTGGTCTCTCTCATGGTGGTTAAGAATTTTTGTTGGTGCTCTTGGTGTTCTTGGTCTATTTTCGAGTATACTAGGATATCTTCTATGAACACGATGACAAATGTGTCTAGACATTCTTTGAACAGTAAGTTCATTAATACCATAAACACAGTTGGGGCGTTGGTGAGGCCAAACAACATCATTACAAACTCGTAGTGATCGTACCTAGTCCTAAATGTTGTCTTCAGCACATCCCCTTCTTTAATCTTCATTTGTTGGTACCCTAACCAAAGGTCTATCTTGAAAAATATTGTTGCCTCCCTGAGTTGGACAAATAGGTCTTCAATACGAGGGAGGGGGTACTTGTTCTTTATCGTCCTCTTATTCAGTTCTCTATAATCGATGCACAAGTGAATTGAATCATCTTTCTTCTTGACAAAAAGCACCAGCGCACCCCAAGGGGATATGCTAGGACGAATGACGCCTTGTTCAATAGGTCTTATAACTGTGCCTTCAGTTCTTTTAACTCTGCTAGCGCAGCGGTAGGGTGCATTAGAAATAGGCTCAGTTCCCGACTCAAGATCTAGGGCGAAATCTATAGCTCGGAAAGGGGGTACTCTTGGTAGGTTTTCTGGAAAGACATTTGAAAATTCTTTCCCTACTGCTACCGTGTCTAAAGTCTTCTCCTTTCCTCTTACATATACGACACATCTTAATATAGTTCAACCTCCTTGTTGAACTAATCCCTTAGCTTTCATCATCGAGAATACCTTCGGGGTAGTCCCAGTGCATGCACCCTTAAACTTAAACCTGGGTCCAGACTGTGGTGAAAATATTACTTCCTTTTTATGGTCGTCTATACTAGCCTGGTTTCAACTAACCAATCCATACCAAGTATTACATCGAAGTCTGTCATGCTAACTACTATTAGGTCTATGCTTAGGGTTCAATCAGCTATGATTACTTGGCCATCTTTTATTCTAATCTTAGCTACTATGTCTACCCTGGTTTGGGTGCTTACAGAAATTACATCGAAACTCGAACCCTGCTTGTGTAACAAAAGGAACAAATATAAATTGGCTCTCATCTCATAGATCTCTATGATATTCACCTTATTTGAGCACCCATCGAGTCTCGATGTTTAGTATTTCACTCCCTCAAAGCCCGTCTACACCCATTTGGATTTCCTATGGGGTCTTGGGGTAGGTTAGGTTAGCCTGGCTGGTTTGTCATTGCCTTTGTCACTCACCCAAGTGTCATGCATCACTGAGACACCATCTCTCATTACTTCCAACGATTGAACATGCTAAGATATTATGGAACAAATCACTCAATATGGATAAACTTAAAGAAATTAGCTAGTGACTCCCTAATAAGTCACATAAATGTCTTCATCTGAATAGAGACTCTGTACTTACCAAGCTACAACCCTCATATTAAATATAAATATAATATGGAATTTATTTGAAGTATCCAAATTAATATTAGATATGTTAAATATAAAAAAAATATGTAATTTATTTGAAGTTTTCAAATACATATTTAATATATTAGATATATTAAATATAAAAAGAATAATATATGAATTATATTTCATACATTAAATATTAATATAATTAATGTAAATATTAATTATAAAAAAAATATTTGAAGTGGAATGAATTTAAATGGGTTGAATATATATGTTATGATATTTAAAAATGACTTAATTAAAATATTATCCTAGCCTATTAGATGCTCAATTATATTATTCTAGATTTGAACAATGTTTTATCAAACCTCTATAAATAGGCTTTGGGTTGAGCCAAAGAGGCTACCATAAGCCTCTGTAGAATTCTACCTAAGGCTACCATAAACCTTATGTAGAATTCTCCATCTAAGGCTCTTGGGTTGAGCCAAAGAAGCTACCATCCCATACTTTTCATATGTCTAGAGATGGAAGAATTCTCCCAAGAAGTCTCCCAAATATCTTTCTGTCATAACATTTAACTTTCACCATCTTTCGTTCAACCACTTAAAAAGTTTGTTTAATCTTTAGTTTTGTTTAATTTTAAATAAAATCAAATTTGATTTCAATACAGTTCTATTTGAATAGCTACTTGGTAATTGTTGTTGTAGGCGAGCTATATGAGAGGAAAGTGTTCATCCCAACTGCTTGCAAAATCTATATCACTGGCCTAAAGTAAATCTTCAAAAATCAACCCAAAAAGAATGAAAGCATACTTTCTCAAGGATGATTGCTCTAGGATGAGCAATCTTTAAGTTTAAAGGTGTGATAGCTCTCTAAAAGTAGAGCTATATCAAGTCTTTTTATAGTTAATTTTGTACTCATACTCACTATTTTCTCATTAATTGCTTCATTTATTCTAATTAGTATACATGAAATAGTCCATTGTGGTTTAATACGAAAAGAAATCCAATTTGCATAAATCGAGCTGAAAATTGTATACTTAATTGAGTTATTTGATAAAATTCCAGAACATTCATGCTGTAGCAAATCTGGAAACAACATTACTTGCATTTGGAAATAAATTGTTGACTCGGATGCTGAAACAATTCGGAACGCAAACTTTTCGAGGATGACATGAAAATTTTAATCCACATCAGTAGTTCATGTGGGTCATTGACTACCAAATTAGAAACATTCTAGGTGGACGATTTTATCCTTTCTCACTCGAGAAGAAACAACCATTATAAAAGGAAAAGGATACCTAAAAAAGGGGAGCCACATTTTGGGGGAAAAAATAGAATTAGACAGCAGAGTCTCTACTACCGTGAACTGCTGTTAAACCAGAGAAGAAGAAGAAAAACTCTAATCCAGCTGCTATTGACGGCAGAAGGAAAAGAAAACCAAGAAGGATAGATTAGGGCAAAGAGGTGGACGTGAGAGCTCAAGGGGAGGGAACTTCCGTTGAAGAACAGCAATAAAGCTGGATAACTCTCTATTTCCTTACTCTTTTTTCTTATTCTATCAGTTTTATATGATTGTGGTGTGGGTTCCTCGGTTTAATTCAGTTTGTATGGAGAGTTAAATTTTATGGGGGAAGAGAGAGAGTTTTATATAGTTTAAGTATGTTGACGGTATGATTTTAGTTTATTAAAGAGTCGTTGTTAATGATTTACATGTGTGTTTAATTAGCTACTTTACATACATATTTGTTCTCTTATTCGGGAAAAGAGAGGGAGCAATAAAATCATCTTTAATACTCTAGTTCCATTGCAACGAGACTTGAAGGTAATAGAAGGGTTAGGAATAATTCTTCTCCTAGAGTCTTGTTAATAGAAATTACAAATGATTATGGAAATATTCACCATGCATTACCCTCGAAACTGGGCTTGGAAATTTATTAAAAGGAACTAAAATCTACCACAAAACTAAACAATTTATCTATTTAATTTCTCTTAGCCGAACCTTCGAGTTGATTTTCTCATCATTTTCTATTTTTCGACAACAGTGGCACTATGCTTTAGTTTTGTTTAATTAGTCAAAAACTCACTCATTTCCAGCTATAAAATTAACCAAAAAGATAAGTTATTAGTGGAATCGATAATTTACTTATTACTGGCTACTTGTGATGGTGTATACTTGCACTTATTCTTGTGAATTTTACATAATTTTATTATATATGTCCACAAGTGATCATTTCCTTTTCTTAGACTTAGGATAGTATAAGGTGTTTTAATTTTAATGTTTTTTAAGTGTTTTATTTGTTATCACTTTATATTGTTTTAAATGCTTTTGAACATGCGAGTCCATGGCAGTGGTTTAAGAAGAAATTTATGTTTTAAGATGAAGTTTAAATGTTTAATTCTGCATAAGAGCATAGGTTATGATGATGGTAGCAACTTTAGGTTAATAGAAATCTAGAGTCGTTCCATGAGATATGCTTGGCACGTTCCATGGTCCTACCATCAATGCCCCATCACCGTTAGGTATGTCTTATATAAGATAAGAAAAAGAAATGCCTTTTAATGAATGTACTTTGACCTTTTACTAATATTGAATGTAATTTAGTATCGAATTCGTTAACCGCTGATTAAATGATTGATGGTAGCATGGTGTTTGACCTAGTTGTATGTTTATGAATACTTGATGCTTGCTAAATTGTATGTTGTGATTATATGCGGTTTGATGCAATTTATGTTAGCGAGCTATAGACTTAAGAAAAATGATATATTGGTTTTAGAACCATGTTGTCCAGAGGACACAGAAGATGACGAAGAGGAAGGGGACGACCCCCTATTAGATGACGATGAGGTTAGGGGACGACCACCTTGTCAAGGTTCAGTGACTAGGACAGATACAACTGCGCCGCCTCAAGCTGCACCATCTTTCGAAGCATCGGCAGCTAGAATAGATCCCACTACAAACCTGATGTGGGAATCATTATTAGACAATGATGAATACCATGATAGCCACTTAATAAGCCAATAGCTCAGAATCTACCAATGGAGCGAGGTATTTACAGGACTTCAATAGGTATGACTCGCGCACTTTTACTGGAACAGCCGGAGACCCAACAGAAGCTCAGATGTGGATTTCGTCCATGGAGGCAATATTTAAGTTAATAGAATATCTAGACGATCAAAAAGTGTTTTACGCGTCATTCATACTGAAGAAGGACGCAAAATTATGGTGGATGGATAATAAGGATATTCTTAGTCCTGATGGAAGTTTTGTGGCATGGACGCGATTCAAGGAGGCATTCTTAAAACAGTATTATCCGAAGGTAGCCTGACTCAAGAAACAACAGGAATTAACTTATCTAACATAGGGTGGACGTCCTGTAGATAGTTAAGACCAAGAATTCATGAGACTGAAGAGGTTCGCACCTTCACTAGTGAACACAGATAAAAAGATTGTTGAGAAGTTCATCATGGGTTTGGACTCAGAGATCCGCCGCATGGTGGAAGCCATAGAACCTACCACCTACGAAGATGAACTACGGATGACCAAGGTCCTAGAGAAGCCCATAGATGAGGTGTGTCGAGAGCCACCAGTTACCGTCGGGCTCTGTTAAGGATTTATTCCCTAAAACCTTGTAATTAATTATTTAGTTTTTAACAATTATTTTTTAATTTTATTTGTAATTTAATTGTGACTCATCGTATGAAAATCTAAGTTATTAATGTAATATTAAACCGTATGTAGTTGACATACAAGAGAATCGTGTTCAAGTAAAAACTTAAAGGGTCTATAGTATATGGATAAGATTGGACACCGTATCCTAGTAACACTATTGATACGACCCACTTTGTAATCGTTACAAATGATTTGATCCAAACCGTTATCGTGGAGACATGTAAGTGGAGGTATTCTATACAATGAGTTTGTATAAGACTGGACCAAGAAATATTTAATCTCACTTTATAAGTCCGTTAATTAAGAAGATGAATATTTCACATGATGATCATATGCGACTCGATCTTATCCTGAGTGAGTTATGAACTCCTGATTGTGAGGACTTAACCTTTCATTTGCTTGGGTGAAAATGACTCTGTTACCGATTCAATTTGCTTACCATTTTGGGGACTTGACCAAATAGGGAGTTAGAAACATAATATCATGAAATGGAATTCACTTGTTTCCATAAAAAGAAAGTAGATGAGTTCGTTCTCTCAAGTATTGATTTTGGGACTTGAACAATGGGACCTCACCCTCTCATTGGTCCGAAAGGACTTGGTTTATAATTGGATCATAAACAAATTATTCATTAGAGAATTAGTGGTACTTAAGGTTAAAGATGTAATTATTGAGATAAAACAGACTTTTGATCCAAATGTAATTGTGAAGAACTCAGGAAAGGTTCAAACATAAAGAATAAAATAAATTTAATTTGGAAGTTTCAAATTAATATTTAATATATTAAATAAATAGAGAAACATATATTTAATTTGAAAGATTGAAATTAATTTAATATATTAAATATATTGAAAATAAAGAAATATATTTATTGTATTTGATACCATTAAATATTAATCCTACGGAAATAAATATCTCATCAAAGATGAGAAAATTGAATGTTTATATATTTATTTATTTTTATCGATTACAATAGTGATTTTAGATTAATAGAAATTTAGAGTGTAACATTAGTTTTGGTAGGAGAAAACGAACAAAAAAAAACATTTTTAACAAAGGAAAGAAGACAACTTTAAAGGTAAAAAATCTAACCAGAAACCATTGTTTCAAGGATTGATTGTGCTGGATTTCTTTGCTCGTCTCACACTCTTTCAAAGGTAAAAAATCTATCAAGAAACACTAATTTTCATTATTTGATCGTGAGATTAAGACACTAATTTTCATCTTTTCCTACACATTGGTGTACCTAAAACTTTTAATGGTGAGAGGAAAATTTTTTTTACCAAAACCTCCCAATTTATTCGGTTGCCTTCAAACTATATAATATATCATATCAAATATATTGTGGTTAAGTCCATTCGATATTATTATAGCTCGACTCGACGTTATATTCTCATCTTCATTTTAACCGAGAAAGCTAAATGATTAAACACTTTTTCCAAATATTTTCGCTCCTAATATTCATAATAATCGTTAAAATAAAACGAGTAGTTGACCAGCGGACATTATTTTAAAAGGAGAGTTCATAACCAGCAATAGAGACAAAGGAAGTAAAAAGCCAAAAATACTATAAACACATCGAAAACAAACTTGGGAACTGTCGAAAACTAAAATTATATCAAACTCCAAATAATAATAATAATAATGATTTGATCTTAGCTTTCTGCTTTCTTCCTCCATGCTTCCCTCTTCCAAATTTCGATAGGGTTGCCGTCTCTGCCGTCGCCGCCGTGTCCACAGCCGCAGCAACCACCGAGCCACAGCTGATCATGGCAGTGAGTGTTTTTCTTTTTTTTTTTCATCTAAAATTAATTCATAGATTATTAGAAACTAATTTTTTTATTCATATGGTAGGGGGCAAAATCGTCATTTCACGTTCCCAAATTCGGTAATTGGGACACCGACGATGTACCCTACACCATCTGTTTCGAAAACGCCCGAGAACTCCGAGCCGCCGGCATCACCTTCGATCCCAACGATCCCGACACCTACCCACCGGAGGTCTTCAAGCCAGTCGCACACGACGGCGGAGAACACCAGCGGCGGCCACGCCAACAGCCAAATCGCGAGCGGGGAGCGATAATAAACTCCGGATCGGAGAAATTGAGTAGCGAGAGAAGCGGCTCCGATTACGCTCTTCTGAAGAAGAGTAAGGAAAATGGAGTGGAAGGAATCAGTAGATTAGCTCCGGCGGTGGCCGGACATGGCGGAAACCCGGCGTCGGTGCCGAAATTTGGGAGCTGGGATGCGAGGGATCCGAAATCGGGAGATGGGTATACGGCGATTTTCAATAAAATGAAGATTGAGAAGCAAATTGCAGCTTCAAATCCTCAGTCAGTTCCGCCATTGATGAACAAAACCAAGCAACCCATAGCTCACACGAACACTACTAGTGGATTCACTTCATTTGCTTCCAAGGTACCCACCTAAAATTACAATTAAATACATCAAATTTACAACAAATTAAACTTTATGATTATGTTTTTTTTTTTTAAATATAAACGAATTTGCAATAAATTTTGATGAGATTTTTTATTCATGTTGTCAATTTATGTTTTATTATTTTTATTATTTAAAAATAGTAAAATATTTATTTATTTATGCAGATATGTTGTTGTTTACGTACAAAGTGAAGCACTATCATCACTACTCGATGATAGAGCCTTGGTGATTTTCCATAGTTTGGTTCTTTTTCACTTTCAAAAATTTTCATCTCTTCTTGTATTTGGATATAGATGTCTCTCGGAATTTAAATAATATATATTATTGGTGTATGATTCTTCTTTTTAATATAATAATTCATATATTAGGGTCAAACATTCTGCCTTTGTATAATATATATTATTGTTGTATTGTGATCGATAATTATATGTAGTTAGATGTGTATTGTGACCGATAATTATATATAGTTAGATGTAGAAGAAAGAAATTGTGTAATGTCCATTTGCCTTTGTATGGAAATGGTCGTTAGGATAAAGTATATTTTTAGGTCTATATTCAACTATTAAAACATTTATGTTCAAATAAATAAAATAGAGTTTACTATGGAAGAATTTCAGCAGAGAAATTGTGTGGGATAGTTATTACTAACGTGGAAAGATAACTCTTAAAAAAAATTCATCTATACCTATACTGTAAATGTCAAAAACATTTAAAATATCCTCTTATGTGGAAAACACAGTCATGGTGTTAAAGTGTTTAAATACGAAATGCTGAAAATTTAAAGAAAATAAAAATAAATACAAAATGATTTAAAATGATGAAATGCAAAACAACTTATTTTAACCTAGGACTAGGAATTTAAATATGAGTTTACTCTATGCACGTGTCACAATTTCTGCTCGTGATGTTGGCATCATCTGTACAAGTGCGCCTTGTCTTTACTTGAAAAATGATATGTGGAAAACACAGTCATGGTGTTACGTGTTTAAATTCGAAACGCTGAAATTTAGAGAAAATTAAAAAAAATACAAAATAATTTAAAACAATGAAATGCAAAACCCATTCTAACCTAGGACTAGGAATTTAGATATGAGTTTATCCTATGCACGTGTCACAATTTCTGCTCGCGATGTCGGCATCATCTGTACAAGTGAGTCTTGCCTTTACCTGAAAAATGATATGGTAGACGGGGTGGCCTCCAATCTCGGACAAATTGGATATGTAGTACTTCTCTACATACGGCCCACATGTGTGAGTGTAAATCCCCAGGTGGGCTCGCACACCCCTTGGACCCTCTCTAGTCAAGCTAATCTGTAGCGACGTCTGGAGGTCAGCAGAACCCCTGGTGTCATGCGCCTCATGAACGCTTCCATCATCATACTATGTGCATTCGCACTCATCATCATACTGTGTGCATCCACACTCATCATCTCTAGGAGATTCCCCTATGCTTATGAGCATACAACATGTCTGAGGTCCCTCTAAATCCCATCATAACGTCTCTTCTAATACAACCCTCTAGTCTCATCTTTTTGTTACTCTAGGTAACACATGCTGGTGAATATTTATATTAATATCATTTTCATGCTCTTAGGGTTGTGTCCTAGGTCGATCTAACGACACGATGCAGCATGATAATCATCATCATATAGCATGCTCGAAAACATCATCATATTGAGTAAAATGTCATGCAACATCATACTCATCAATAAACCATCAAGTGCATCAAACATAATATGTACGCCATGCATCGAAAAATAAATCATGTACAACATGCATCACAACTCAAGTCATACTTGTACATTGTCATAAACATCATACATCGTCATAAACATCATACATCATCATACTCATATCATCATGCTCGTAAATAAAACTATAACGCAAACAATTCTAGCCTATCCTACAGTAAAGGCACTTACTTGGTTGGCCTTAACCGATGTAATCACTAATTAGCTAAACGTAAGATCTCGTTCCTTGAAAGATGCTCCAAACGTTGTCGAGGTTTACTTCCTATCGCACCATAAGTCACCTTTCGTTAGTATTTAACATTTTAATTAATAATCAACTGACAATGTGAAATACAACTCTAAAACGACCTCAATTACCTAAATTGAAGCTAAAAATAGGTCCGAGCGGGTCAAAACAGTGGAAACCAGGCTAAAAATGGCAAGTCGGGCCGAAAACAACATAGGAGCCACCAGAAAGGTCACTGGAGAGTTGCCGGAAAAGTCACTGGAGAGCCATCAAAGTCAAGGCCACGCCGCCAAGACAAGGGGCTGCTCGCGCCGCTACTTGCCTCGTGGATGAAGCAGGACGAGCCACGTCGAGTGGTGCTTCAGGTCAAAGACTGGTTCAAGTTGACTCGTGGGTCATCGACAGCAGCTAGGCCTCGATTCATGCGCTGGGCCATAGGTGAGTTGGACTTGGGCTACAGGACTAGATTGGTTTTGGGCTAAGAGAACTTGGGTTGCAGAATGAGTGCGGGTCACGGTTTGGGTTTGCGACGAGGACCGCTGCAGCTGGACTAGGTTGGTTACACAGACCTCTGAAAAATATATTATTTGTTGACACACGAGAGAAAAAAGGAATCCGATTCCGAATTTCGCTGTTGGGGAACAAACCCAAACCATCCGGTTCGCCACTGCCCAATTTCGAGTTCAGTTAGAACTATCCGAAGGAAAATTAGAAATCGCCGCTGCGGGGGATCAGACTCGGGTCACCCGCGCGACAGGCGGGAACAGTCCCCACTATACAACGACGACTTTCGAAAAATATAACATTTGTGTACACGCCAGATTTTGATCAACCGTCGTTAGAAAAAGTAATCCGATTAAAATTGTCAAAACAAAATAGAACTACTTGTTATTGTTGGGGATCAAACTCAGGTCACTCGAGCGACAAGCAGGAATATACTCACCCTTGTACTACAACGACCTCTGGAACATAATAACTCGAGTGACAGGCGGAAACACTCACCACTGTACCACTACAACGACCTCTGAAGATGTATTATTTGTTAACACACGAGATTTCATAAACCACTCTTTTAGTGAAAGCAATCCAGTTCCGACTTTCGTCAAACGACCGTTGTTGGGGATCGAACCCAAACTACCGGCATGACAGGTTCACCGCTGTCCAATTTCGAGTTCCGTCAAAACTACCAGGATAAAATTAAAATCGCCGTTGCCGGAGACCGAACCCGAACCCAGGTTCACCGCTGTCCGTCGAAACTACAGCAGGAAAAGAAAAAAGAATTAAACATCGCCGTTGCCGGGGATCGAACCCGGGTCACCTGCGTGACAGGCAGGAATACTCACCACTATACTACAACGACTGATCAAAAACAAATTATTTGTTAACGCTCCAGATTTTATCAATCGCCTTTAGAAAAAGTAATCCATTGTCAACGCTCTAGATTTTATCGATCGTCTTCGGAACAAGTAATCCAATTTCAAATCCGGTGAAAATTGTCAAAAGAAAATTAAACTTACTATTGTTGGGGTTCAAACTCCGGTCTCTCGAGTGACAAGCGGGAATACTCACTACTGTATTACACCGACCTCTGAAAAATATATTATTTGTTGACACACGAGAGAAAAAAGGAATCCGATTCCGAATTTCGCTGTTGGGGAACAAACCCAAACCATCCGGTTCGCCACTGCCCAATTTCGAGTTCAGTTAGAACTATCCGAAGGAAAATTAGAAATCGCCGCTGCGGGGGATCAGACTCGGGTCACCCGCGCGACAGGCGGGAACAGTCCCCACTATACAACGACGACTTTCGAAAAATATAACATTTGTGTACACGCCAGATTTTGATCAACCGTCGTTAGAAAAAGTAATCCGATTAAAATTGTCAAAACAAAATAGAACTACTTGTTATTGTTGGGGATCAAACTCAGGTCACTCGAGCGACAAGCAGGAATATACTCACCCTTGTACTACAACGACCTCTGGAACATAATAACTCGAGTGACAGGCGGAAACACTCACCACTGTACCACTACAACGACCTCTGAAGATGTATTATTTGTTAACACACGAGATTTCATAAACCACTCTTTTAGTGAAAGCAATCCAGTTCCGACTTTCGTCAAACGACCGTTGTTGGGGATCGAACCCAAACTACCGGCATGACAGGTTCACCGCTGTCCAATTTCGAGTTCCGTCAAAACTACCAGGATAAAATTAAAATCGCCGTTGCCGGAGACCGAACCCGAACCCAGGTTCACCGCTGTCCGTCGAAACTACAGCAGGAAAAGAAAAAAGAATTAACATCGCCGTTGCCGGGGATC
>NW_019268536.1:0-53548 GCF_002738365.1 Cucurbita moschata
CCCCCCCCCCCCCCCCCATAAAAATTAAACATTATCATTACTTTTTTATTTTTTTGGTCTTATTATTATTGTAATTATTTTAGTAGTTTTATTTATTTTGAAAATGGTACGGATGGGAAGGAAATTGGGGAGATTACATGGGGTCCACATGGACTTTGGAATGGGGCCCGACAACAAGAAGACAATAAAAGACAAATTTTATTTTTTATTTTTTATTTTTTATTTTTATGGGAACTTTCTGGGAAGATGAAAGGACGAGAATACCCCTACAGTTGTTTGTTTAATTTTTCTTTTCTCGGGGATGGTCCACATTTTGTGTGGGGTTTGGATGAGTGATGATTAAAGGGAGGGATGGCAAAGTACTTTGTGTTCATGTTGGCCATTCTCTTTTTCTATTTATATATATATTTTTTGAGAGTTCTGACCGTTTTGCTTTTCGGGTGAAGGATTAAAGTGTTTTGGTGCCTTTTGATGGCAACATGGCCAAAGTTTTGAAAAAGGGCTCAAATAATGTACTAAAAGACATAAATGCCCTTCAATCAATGCCCCCCCTCCATTTTTCTCTTTTGGTCAAATATCATTTTTATTATCATCATCATCATCAAAAAAGAATTTAGTGTGTTTTAATTCTTATTTTATAATTTTTTTGGGAATTTTTAGAATCAAATATAAATATTTTCCCCTTTTCTTTTCAATGGAATAGTTATTGTTTCTATTCTCTCCCTTTCTCTCTCTCTCTTCAATAAATAAAACAAATTTATTTTTAATCATATTATAAATAAATGATTCAAAATAATTGAAAATGTTAAAATATTTTAAGCAACTTAAACATGTTTATATTAAGAATTTATTTGATGAGAAAAAAAAAAAAACAAGAAAATGTGGATAAAAAGAGATTTAAAAAGGTAATCTTTTAAAAAGTGGCAAATCCAAATACTATGACATGGATAGGGAAAAAGATGGCAATAGTGAGACACCTTTATTTTTATTTTTTTTTAATTATTGACAACTTTTTTTTATTTTCTTTTGTGTGTATATATATATATGTGTGTGTGTGTGTGTATTATTTGAAGGTTGAATATTGGTATTTGTGGTGTGGCCCAGGCAATTTAGAGCATAAAAGATTGGTGCATGGGCCTTTTGGATTGACCCCCCTGCCACTCAAACCCAATATAAAGCACTCCCCATTTGAACCCACCAAACAGTCCCCATCCCTGTCTAACACACAATAAAACTGACCAAACCTTGTATCTCAATCATTTTTTTTTTTCACTGTTTTTCAATTCCATAACTCTTTCCTTTTTTTTAGAAAAAAAAAATTTAATTTGAATTAATTTAATTAATTTGTTAAATTAAACTACAAGCTTGAAATATTGAGAAAATAATTTATTTTTCACCGTTAGTAATGGGTAATATATTAAAAAAGAAAAGAAAGAGAGGACTGACAGAATTCAGGAGTAAGTGAAACGGCGTCGTTTTAATGCGTTGGGGGGTAATTTGTATAGACTCAGAGTAGGGCATGAAACTGAAGGAAAGATTCTAGTTTGCTTTATTTATGGTACAATTCTAAACAGCCCTATCCCCCTATTTTACTAATTCCTTTTTTCAATTTTTAATTTTTTTAAATACATTTCATTTTTATTAAAATAATATATTATCCATTTTAATCCAACAATTCACTTTAAAATTACCATAATCCATGCATCCACGTGTCCAAATTATACACCAACTCACGTTAAAGTAAAGGGAATATATTTTAATGTTGAGTTACAGTAAAATTGTAATTTTAGAGAGTAATTTTAAAGTAAGAAGAAAAGGAGGGGGGCTTTGCACTTTGCAGGGTGGGTGAGTGGGTGGTTAATTAATAATTATAAAAGGTTAGGGCTTTTTATCCATCCTTTTTTTACCCCCTTTAATCTTTATTC
The DNA here is from genome assembly GCF_002738365.1 of Cucurbita moschata. Classification (NCBI taxonomy): domain Eukaryota; kingdom Viridiplantae; phylum Streptophyta; class Magnoliopsida; order Cucurbitales; family Cucurbitaceae; genus Cucurbita; species Cucurbita moschata. Next base: position 1,926 of record NW_019268536.1, read on the forward strand.
ACTCTCATTTAACTTAATCAATTCTTGTTTCCTTTTCAGCTTTCACGTTCAATATTTACTTTACTTTTCATAAACCAATTATCTTTCTAATACCTTTTCATACTTTACATTTCAATATTAAATTGTTATATAACATAATATCTTTTAAACCTTATTAATACTTCTATAACTAAAATGCATAATATAATCGACTTTTATCTACTCCTGATTTCATCTAAAATATTTCATTTTACTTATTTTCTTATGCTATTTTCTCTTTCTAACTAATGTATCGTGTTGTACTGTTAACATGATATTGATAGATCCCGCATCGTTTGGAGAGAGAAACAAGTGTCAACGAGAATGTTGGGTCTCAAAAGAGGAGATTGTGAGACTCACGTCAGTTTGAGAGGAGAACAAAACATTCTTTATAAGAGTGTGAAAACCTCTCTATAGCATACATGTGTTTAAAAACCTTGAAGTGAAAGCTCAAACTATCGGTGGCTTGCTTGGGTTGCTACAATTTGGGTATTAGAGACAGACACCATGCAGTGTGTGAGTGAGAACTGTGACTCCCATAAGGGAGTGGAGATTGGGCAATGTGTCAGTGATGATGTTAGGCTTCAAAGGAGGCTGGATCATAAGATTTCATATTAGTTGGAGAGAGAAATTGAAATATTGTTATTGAAAACTTCTTACTAAGAGACACGTAAAACAATCCTATCTATTAATAATTGAGTTTTAAAACATGAGAAAGAGAGAGCTGAAATGGCTCGGTAAAAGAGGATATGTCACACGCGTGCACCACCTGGCTCAAGCATTAAAATAAAAGAAAATAAAAATCTTAAAGAAATCGAAAACAAGGAATTAATTGGGGTCATGTGTGGGATATTATATGGAGCTTCGCCACATTCTTATTTAATTCCTTGGGCCATTCCTTTACGCTTTTACCTTCATTTTCTTTTATATTTCCCCCTTTGACCCTCCAAAAAAAATAAAATAAATAAAAACAAATCCACTCCACCACTTTCTTACCAGAAACCACGGAAGCTTTGTTTTTTTTTTTTTTTTAATTTTTTTTTTAATTTAACCCTTAAAAAAAAGAGAAAATTGTAAGTTGTTTATGGAAGTGGGGAGGAGTCGAACCCAAACCCAATGCAGTAGAGTAGGAGAGTGTAATGTTTAGTTTGGGTAGGGGGAGGAACACAATGCATTGTGTGGGAGTAGCACCCAAGAAAAGAAAAGAAAAGAAAAGAAAAGAAAAGAAAAGAAAAGAAAAGAAATGGATGTGGGAACTTAGGCCCCACCACACGCACACATCTTTAATTATGTGTTTCCTTTTGAGCACCAAATGCTTCAAAACTCCACACTTTACTTGGGAAACTCCTTTTTTGTGCTAAACAAACAACCAAAATAAGGTATTGATTTGATTAACTTGGATGATGGAGGAGAATAACAAATCCCAACCTCAAAACCAAACAAATATTGCCCATCTTCCTTCCTTCCAATCCAATACCCACAAACAAAAACCAACACAAAGTACAACAAAACAGCCCCATCCCTCCCCCACCCAACCCCCTCTTTCTCTCCTCTTTCTTTTTTCCACGGTGGGTTCATCATTTCCCGCATTTATTGCATATCCTCGGTGTTTCAGTGGTTCTGTACAAGTAAGGTTAAATGTTTGGATCTCTCTATTATACTTTGCTCCACTACAAAATAAACTGGAATGAATTTTAAGTAAGAGACTATCCCCTAATCCATATCCTAGTCATCACCTTTTGTCTCTTTTGTGGTTGATTTGAGGCTTTGGATCCACTTTTTTTAAATAGATGGCGTGGGGTGAGGTTTGGATTCAAAGTAGATTCGTGTGACTAAAGCATTTAAAGCCGTTTTCTTTTGTGGTCCTAAACCCTTTTATGTTAAACTTGTATTGTATAAACCCTTTTTTTAAGTTAATATTGTGTACATAAAATTTAAAATTTTATACAATAACGGCTAGGGAGATGGTAAATTTGAAAAACAAAATAGGGTATGACGTGGCAGGCTTATGGAAATGATTGCGTGTGAGCTTGCATACACCCAAGCGCAGCGCTGCACTGCGAATGAATGGCTATCAAATCGTCAACCGTAGTAATCATCTCATCTACCATCCCACAAGCAATCACAACCCTCCAAAATTTAATGAGTGCTCATTGCATAATCTGGACACGTGGCCTGTAGGACCCCTTCTTCACCCCCCTCTGTAAGTCGTGGATGTCATCATACACAATCACTACCTCCTCTTCCTACACCGCCACCCCGTCTTCTTTGTCCACCTCACCCACAGATGTAATCTCCTACTTCCCGTTCCATTTTCCTCGTTCTGCTCCCGTTTCTTTCTACCCGTTGATTGAACAAAATAATACTTATCTCCACGTTGTTCAACTTCAATATTATGAGTAGATGGTAATGGTATTGACAAAGAAAACTAGAATTTGCAATTTCAATTGTGTTAGGCGACTCGTACAACTAGGTGTCGGTGAAACCTCTAAGGAGGGTAGCGTAATCAGATCGAGACATGCAATCTTGTTTAATCAACGGATAATGACAATAAATGAAGGATGATACTCTCCTAGCTTAACTCGACTCGAAACTATTTTAATTCAAACACTAGCTTCAACATTGAGTGTGTGGGGGCATAGTGCAATATTGGTATGAGCATGTCTAGCTATATAATTAATTGCTTCCTTTGTTGTCATTCATTCACACAACTAAATCTCTACTTAATTGAGCATTGAATTGAGATGGATGGTTGAAAAGTCATGAAGAAACGTTGATTGTAATGAATTATGAATCTGGTGAAGGTAAAAACAGAAAAGGAGAGAAAGTAGAGGGAAAGAAAGAAGACCGTGGGAAGGGAGCGTTACAAGGGGGGAAGAAACGGCAGGGGAAGGGGTGGAGAGTTGGGGAATTGAGGTAGACGCCATGAGAGTGTAGTTAGCTACCTTAAAAAGATTGATTTTTTAGGGGGGCTTTACCAATTAACAATTGCATAGGGAAAAGGGTCTCAACAAAATTGAAAAGAGAAAGAGAAGGAGAGAGAAGAGGAAGCAGAGCAGGAGAGAGGACTGCAAGTTCGAATTATTCTTCTTCTGTGTATGATTGCTTTTATAAATACTCAGTAGTCTCTTTTGGACTCTCTCTTTCTCTCTCTAATGCCCTTTAATTTATGGTATGTGGTACGTCCCCGAGGCTGCGCGATCAGAACAGAACCGAATTGGAGGATAGAGAAACAGAGTAATTTTTTTTTAAGGGAAAGAGAAAGGATGGATGGTGTGGGGGGGCAGGGGCCTCTTAACCCTTTTACACGTGATAAAGAAAACACCAAAAGCCTCCTTGCATGCGTGTATAAAGCTTCTTCTTCATCATCATCTCTCTTTCTCCACGCCCTTTCTCTTCTTCTTCTTCTTCTTCTTCTTCTTCTTCTCCCCTTTCTCAAATCTTTCACATTAACCCCATTTCCCTCTGTTTTTCTCTCTTGATTTTGGGTTCTTCGAGTTTTGAAACCTCGCTGCTTGATTGGATTTGAGTGGATTGGATTGGATTGATGTTGGGTGAGTTTTTTTTTTAGTGTTTTTGTGTTCTGAAATTCTGGGTTTCTTCCTCTTCTTCACTGGTTCTTCTCGCGGGCATTGAATGGGGCCTGCCCTTTTTTACATCATTAAATCTTTGGGTATCGGATGGATAGTGATTTTACTACCCTTTTCAATGTTTATTCCTTGTCTTTGGATTTGTTCTTGATTTTTGTTTTCTTCTGGATGTTTGTATTCTGTCTCTGCCACTTCCCCGACTTCCATATCTTCCTCTTCCTTTTAATACCATTTCGTGTTTCTTTTATATATACTCCTCTTGCGTTTGTATCTGCTTGGGTTTACTCATCATCCCCATCGAGATTTTCGTTTCTAATAGACAGACAGGACTATGGAAACTGGGTTTGTCTTATGGGTATTCCCGCTCTGGGTTTCCACACGGTTTATTTCTGGGTTTATTTTTTGTCTTGCCTTAATGGAAATTTCGTTCCAGGTTTGGACTCTGGGCTGCCAAACAAGATCTGGGTTTTGAAATTTCGTTTACATTTTTTGGACTCTTCTCCTTGCATTTAGGATGGGGTTTCTTCTGGGTGTGTTTAAAATGAAACGTTTGTTTGGTTGAATTTCTTTGAACATGTTTTCTTCAGGGATATATATATATATATATGCTGAAACAATGGTTTTACAATTTGGGGGGTTTTGTTTTTTAATCAAAGGAATAGTAATCCTTGAAAATGTTAGAAGAAACGGCCAAAGTTTTATCCCGCTTTCAACTTTACTTTGCGTATGAAACAATGAATGTATTTCTCTGTATCATTGTCTCTGTTGTTTTAACCTTTTGAAGAATTTTTCGTCATATTTTTGCTGACATGCAATTTTCCTCTAATGGGTTCTTTTTTTCCCCCTCCGCAGTGGGATGACGTCTTCAATCCGTGAAGAAGAGGGAAGATGAGTTCAGAGTAAACGTGACTGTGAAGAAACTTCATGTTCACCATTTCGTGAAGCTTTTAGCTCATTCTAAACGAGTTCTTGTGACATTGCGAGGGAATTTTTCAGACGGTAAAAGAAACCCACCATGCCAGTACGGCAAATGAAAGAGAGCTCCGAGCAGCACCTTGTAATCAAAACCCACTTGCAGAACTCTGTTCAGAAACCTCAAAAAGCAACCCAAAATGGCAAAGGCCCGCCGAATCTGGAACATCAAAACATCAAATGTCGAAACCCATCTTCTCCTCCGAGCAAAAACAGAGGCAGGAGAAGAAGCCGAGGCGGCCGGAAATCCGATCAGGGGGAGGTTTACATGAGACCCAGTTCTCGGCCCTGCACAGTGGCGCGTAAACCAGATGAACCGGAATTTAACGCCGGAGATCTGGTGGCAAGAACTAATCCAAATGGTGGTAACATTTGTGGAATGGAAATGGGTTATCGAAATTCAAGCAAGTCCTTGAGTTTTGCCCCAAGGCCTGGATTCGGACAAGTTGGGACAAAATGTATTGTGAAAGCAAACCATTTCTTTGCAGAGTTACCAGACAAAGATTTGAATCAATATGATGTAAGCAAACTATGAGCTTAACAGTGTTTTTTTCCCCTCTGCGTTCTAGTTCCATGTGCTTACAGCAGCAGACATATGTTTTATTTGTTCCTTAACAACTGGGGAGGGGGAAGGGGAGGGGGAGGGGGGGCTATTTGCTGTTGTATCGCAGATGAAAATGAATAATTTTCTCTTTTCGTCATGTCCTTTTCTCAACGTAAATAGCTTCATTTTTGTTCTTTTTGTCTGCTTGACTTGTTACTTTTCTTCCCCTTTTTCATTTATTCATTGATTTTTGTTTTCCCGCCGTTGGGTGTGGGGTTCTACAGGTCACAATTACTCCTGAAGTGGCATCAAGAACTGTGAACAGAGCCATCATGGCTGAATTGGTGAGATTATACAGAGATTCTGAGCTGGGAAAAAGATTACCAGCTTATGATGGCAGAAAGAGTCTGTATACAGCTGGTGAGCTTCCTTTTGTATGGAAAGAGTTTAACATCAAGCTTGTGGATGAAGAAGATGGAGTCAGTGGTCCCAAGTAAGAATTTACGCTTCTAACACTGCCTCTGTTTTTTCTCTGCTCCCTCTTCAATTCATTACTTTTACTTCCTGTCTTGTCAATTTCTTGTATTGTATCTCTTCATTATCAAACTTATCCAACCTAAAGCTTTCAACTCATGGCCTTTGTTTTCATCTCATTCAACTAATACAATTGTGAACATTAAACAAAAATTCAGGAGGGAGAGGGAATATAAAGTGGTTCTTAGGTTTGTTGCTCGTGCAAATTTACACCATTTGGGTCAGTTTCTGGCGGGTAAGCGTGCCGATGCTCCACAAGAAGCTCTTCAAATACTGGATATTGTATTGAGAGAGTTGTCATCCAAAAGGTTCAAAATCGATCGTGTTTATTTGTTATGATTTTCGTATAACGACATGCTCATACTTGAAGTTCTGTTTTTCTCATCGTAGTTGTATATCGTGTAGGTACTGTCCTATAGGGAGATCCTTCTTTTCTCCTGATATTAGATCACCTCAGCGGCTAGGTGATGGGCTAGAATCATGGTGCGGGTTTTACCAAAGTATAAGACCCACTCAAATGGGGCTGTCTCTTAACATTGGTACATAGAAACTTACTGTTAAAGCTTTGCACTGCGATTTTTACCTATTTTACTCCAAGAGATTTATCTTAGTATTCTTTTCATTCTTTTGTTAATAGATATGGCTTCAGCTGCATTCATCGAGGCTCTCCCTGTCCTTGAATTCGTTGCTCAGCTACTAGGGAAAGATGTATTGTCCCGGCCATTGTCTGACGCTGATCGAGTAAAGGTGCGCATCTTTATCTGATTGTGTGCTTTTCCTGTCTCATCGTCGTTCTTGAGTGTAATTTAACTTGGAACACAAAACAGATTAAAAAGGCTCTTAGGGGGGTGAAAGTTGAAGTAACACACCGGGGAAATGTAAGGCGGAAATATCGAGTTTCGGGTCTGACATCACAGCCTACACGAGAATTAGTGTAAGCTTGAAAATTCGTATATATGTACTTGCAATGTCTACCTGTTGTTCATATGTGCATTGCTAATGATACACTCCTTTGTCAGATTTCCTGTTGATGACAACTCAACCATGAAGTCAGTTGTTGAATACTTCCAAGAGATGTATGGCTTCACCATTCAACACGCACATCTCCCTTGCCTTCAAGTAGGAAACCAGAAGAAGGCGAATTACTTGCCAATGGAGGTACTTTTTAATCCTTCCCCTGTTATGATTATAGTAAAAATCATTCTAGGCCTTATTGAATCCCTCAAAATGAGATTTAAACACTGAAGTTTGGGTCAAATCTTGTTGAACACTTGCGTTTGCAGGCCTGCAAAATTGTTGGGGGGCAAAGATATACAAAGAGATTGAATGAGAAGCAAATAACTGCACTTCTAAAAGTCACGTGTCAAAGACCGAGGGATCGAGAAAATGACATTTTGCAGGTATTATTCGAATCATTTTGAGAGCTAGTTACTTGACTTTTTTAGTGGGCTATTGTTATAAATCGACTTTGAAAGAACTCGAACTTCTCGATCCTACCACTATAAAACGGTCTAGTGATCGATGTCTGAAAGCAAGCATGTCCATTAGGTAGTTTACACAAAGTAAATTGCAATAAATTCGTTACATTATGTCTTGGATCTTTATCTGATTGTCGGAATAACAGTTTCTTGTCTTGTCCCTTCAAACTTTGGTAGACTGTTCAACATAATGCTTATGATATGGATCCTTATGCCAAGGAGTTTGGGATTAAAATCAGTGAAAAGCTGGCTTCTGTTGAAGCTAGAATCCTCCCTCCTCCCTGGGTATGCATTTCCCCTTCAAATTCCATGTTATTCACTAAGTTAATGAATATAGTCTTGTCTTGCTTACCCTGACATCAATTTCACGATGAACCCATGCAGCTCAAATATCATGATACTGGAAAAGAGAAGGATTGCTTGCCTCAAGTTGGTCAATGGAATATGATGAACAAGGTATGGCCTTATTAGATATATCTCAGTTCATTAATTTACTTGAACACCAGCTTATTATATGAGTTCGTTTTAATGCAGAAAATGATTAACGGAATGACTGTTAATCGGTGGGCGTGCATCAACTTCTCTAGGAGTGTACAAGAAAGTGTTGCTCGTGGGTTTTGTACCGAACTTGCTCAAATGTGTCAAGTGTCTGGAATGGTATATTTGCGCTGGTTCATTCTTGATTCTTCAAGATTAAGATGTTTTATTTCATTGACTCACAATGTGATTATATTATAGGAATTCAATCCAGAACCTGTTATTCCAATATACAATGCCAGGCCAGAACAGGTAGAGAAAGCTTTGAAGCATGTGTATCATGCTTCCATGAACAAGACTAAAGGGAAAGAGTTAGAGCTATTATTAGCTATTTTACCTGACAATAACGGGTCACTTTACGGTGAGCTGATACCCTTATTTTTCTAATAAATCGATCAGAAAATGAAGTAGACCGTCCGTAGTGATATATTTCTCTGATTTGTAGGTGACCTTAAGCGAATTTGTGAAACCGATCTTGGTTTAATATCACAATGCTGTCTTACGAAACACGTGTTCAAGATTAGTAAGCAGTACCTTGCTAATGTGTCACTGAAGATCAATGTCAAGGTATGATTCTGCTCCATAATCTTGTACAAATAAGAGTCTTATCTTCTCCAGCTTTTGGATGAAAGTGGAACCGACACTCCTGTAATATTGGGGAACTGCTCGTCTGGTCTGAAGGACTCGATCACGCTTTACTTATCCAATAACGAAAACCATCCAATCACTTCGGATTCTAACGTATGCTGTTTGCTTTCCAGATGGGTGGTAGAAACACTGTTCTTCTAGATGCTATCAGCTGCAGGATACCGCTTGTGAGTGACATACCAACAATAATATTTGGAGCCGACGTGACCCATCCAGAGAATGGCGAGGATTCCAGCCCTTCAATAGCTGCTGTACAGTCTCCTAGTTACTGATAAAATCGAAGTCGTCTTCATTCCACATTTCTGGTTTGCGTTACTAATGGAAGTTGAATCCAATGCGCAGGTAGTAGCCTCCCAGGATTGGCCTGAAGTGACTAAATATGCTGGACTAGTATGTGCTCAGGCTCATAGACAAGAACTTATACAAGATTTGTACAAAACTTGGCAGGATCCTGTCCGTGGTACTGTCAGTGGTGGCATGATCAGGTGAGATCTTGTTCGTTCTAGATTATGTTAACTTATACATTGAGCGTAAACTCTTCGTCGAGTCGAATATTAACGTATACAATGCCGATTGTTGTCACAGGGATCTTCTGGTTTCCTTTAGGAAAGCAACAGGGCAGAAGCCTCTCAGAATAATATTTTACAGGTAACCACTTCCATCTTTCATGTAATTTTGACGGCATGGATACCTAAATTAGTGTTTTGCTTCCGTTTGTTCCCATTATTTGTGAAGTTTACACATGCGAGCTGTCTTTCCAGGGATGGCGTAAGTGAAGGACAATTCTACCAAGTATTACTTTATGAGTTGGATGCAATCAGGAAGGTAAGAGTTGATGAATTCTCAGCCTCTTTGTTTTTGTTTCTGACCATTTTTTTAATAATTAGCACCCTTTTGGTATAGGCATGTGCTTCTTTAGAACCGAATTACCAACCACCTGTAACGTTCATTGTCGTCCAAAAACGACACCACACACGATTGTTTGCCAACAACTATCGGGATAGAAGTAGCACAGACAAGAGTGGGAACATTTTACCTGGTACTGTTCAATCCGTGTTACTCGATCACTTATCCTGTCTCTGATGTGGGAGTTGAGTTGTTAATCTTCGTTTTTCAGGCACTGTAGTTGACTCCAAAATATGTCACCCAACAGAATTTGATTTCTATCTCTGTAGCCATGCTGGAATTCAGGTATTGACCTCTTGGTATTTTGAACTGAACTATTAGTTCATAGTCTTGATTCAGACAAGCTCATTTTGTTGCAGGGGACAAGTCGGCCAGCACACTATCATGTTCTTTGGGATGAAAACAATTTTACTCCTGATGGAATTCAGTCATTAACGAACAATCTTTGCTACACGTATGCAAGGTGTACACGTTCGGTTTCTGTTGGTAAGCCAGCTTTATTTTATTACTTTTTCTGTTCATGAGTTCGACTCAGATTTCATCGTAACATATTCGATGTTCTGAAGTTGCTAGTTTTGGCATTCATGTAGTTCCTCCAGCATACTATGCACATTTAGCTGCATTCCGAGCTCGATTCTACATGGAGCCAGAAATGCAGGAGAATGGCTCAGCTGGTCGTTCTGCCAAGAGCACACGCGCTACTGGAGAGTCTGGGGTTCGACCTTTGCCAGCTCTGAAGGAAAATGTGAAAAGAGTAATGTTTTACTGCTAGAAATCGGAACCAGCAACAAAGGAGAGGGTCGTAGTCAGAGCTCGAGCTATGACGGGAAACTTGACTCTTCCTGTTGCTCTGCCTTATGTTCCTTTGTAAATGAATCATCATCATCATCATCATCAATGTGTGGTGGGTTCACATGTGTTACAAATATAGGTTGATGATTTTAGTTGTGGAGTAAATGTAGAGTTGGTTAGTTGGTGAAGAGTTTTACTTGGGTTTACTGCTGTTGCACTAAGTGTCAAAATCAAGCCATAGATGACAGGTTTCTCTTCTCACCCACATTTGTAAAGAGCTGTTTTTTTCCATAATGAATCAGTATAGATGTGTTGGAAATTTCTGTCTCACAAACTTGGCTGAGTGCCCGAATTATATACCCTCGATGTGTAAACATGAACCGTTCAACATTTCCGGCTAAAAGTTGAGCTCTACGGTCGCAATCCCGTCATCAACTTTTAGACAGCTAACTTGTCTAGACGGCCACATCTGCTCCTTATTTTTGCTTTGAGATCTCTTCACAAGAACTTAACGTTGTCTGGGACTGTCATCAGGAACAACGATTGCTCTCTGATTTCCAAGTCTTTGTTGACATGGAATTTCGTTCAACTGCTGGACATGGGCAAGATTTTCCAAATACTTTGAGGTCATTACGGTGACTGTTAATAGCTAATAAATATTATTTTCGTTGAGATTTTCTTTTAAATTTTCCCCTGACCCTTTTAATACGTTTTAAAATTTTTGGAATGAAGCCAAAGTAGGATAATATCTGCTAGCGGTAGCGGTGGATTACAAATGATATCAGAACCAAACACTCGCGATGTGTCAATAAGGAAGCTGAGGCTTGAAGGGGGGCAGACACAAGACGGGGTCCTAAAATGGGGTGGATTTGGAGGGGGGTGTCCCACATCGATTGGAGAAGGAAACGAGTGCTAGCGAAGACGCTGAGCTCTGAGGGGGAGGAGAACTTGTGAGATCCCACCTAAGTTGAGGAGGAGAACAAATTTACAAGAGTGTAGAAACCTCTCCCTAGAAGACACGTGAGAGAAAGTTTGAAATGAAAAGTAAAAAAAAGAAATAATATCTTGCGGTGAACTTGTTCTACAACGACATTCGCACTCACCCACAAGTTAGCCAACTCAAACAAAAGTTATCAATGCTACGCCTGGTTTGTATTGTGATTACCCACACGAGAAAATAATTATAAAAAACTTGGTAAGAGAAAATGTTATGATAAGTGATATGAACCGAATATGAAAGGAAGATTGACTTCATTTATTCTTAAATGGTTACATATTTTAGATAGAAGATAATTTAGAATTATAATGTCTCAATAAGGTATATTAAGATTTTTTTTATTTACTTCTTACATTTACATATTAATTATGGTCAGAAAGTGACGAGAACTCCGAGGTAGGTTAAGATTTTATAGCTGTCTTTTTTGTTTCTTCCCAGTCATAGATCGCATGTTAATATAATTTTGATCTGATCTTATTTTATGGAGTCATTCAAATCTTAATCAAATCTCAATTTCAAAAATGCTTTTAGACGGAGTAATTCAAACCTTTGGGTGATTTCTTAGGGTTGGATTTACTTAGATTGCCTAAGTAATTCAAACTTTTGGGTGATTTCTTAGTGTTGGATTTACTTAGGGAATATTGATTAGACAGTTTTAACATTTGTGAATTGAGCTCACATATCACGAGAACTCTTATATTTAAGAGACTAGAGTTGCAATATCTATAAGTCCAATAACTGGTGCAAGTCTACAGGTTTTCAAATTCATGACAAGAACTCCTATATTTAAGAGACTAGAGTTGCAATATTAATCATAAACTAACATTTGATATTGATTTTAAGACTTATTAAAGGTATTAAGGACCATTTGGACTCAATTTAAACCAAACTTAAATCAGCTACTGGAATTCAGGAATTAAAATAAATTATTTATAGACGCATTCATAAATTCATAAGTTGTAGTATTTGGTATTAATCTTAAGAGTCAATCGATATTTTCAACGTATTATAAAATATCATGCACACTTTTAGATATCATATATATATATATATACACACAGGATGATATATTATACCTTACTCAAGGAATATGAAATACATATATTTTCTTAATTTTTATCAATTTTTTGGTTTCAGTCTTTTTTTTTTTTTTTTTCTAAAAATGTGTATGATATCATTGATATGTTCATGGACACTTAATGGAGAGGTAGTACATGGACTCGTCACCACCAACACAATAAAGAGCACATAACTTCAGTTTGCTTAGATGGAGTGAGTTTGTTTAATCCTAAACTCACAATTTTCAAAGTAAGAATTGATTTTTGTAGCTGATTCAATATGTCTATTCATTTTGTGAATTCAACTAAATAGAGAGTTTTCAACTTAAATTCCTCTAAGGTTAGAAAGTTTGAAGCTTAAACAATTGAGTCTTATTCTTGGATATGATTCATTAGGATTATAAATAGATGGTTCATTAAATGACACCTCTACAATGGATTTTTTACTATCAAAGTTGAAGAAATTGCAAGAAATTGTACTCCATTCATGTTCCCAAGTAAGATATTTTTGTAGAAGTACATACACTATGCAACATGGTCTTCCAAACAGTACCAAGGAAGAAATAAAAACAACCCTCGTCCTGCCCACACTATTCACCAATATACCTCTCTTTTGTGAAACCTAAGGGGGCAAAAAGAAGAATCAAGTTTTGCTTCAGAGGGCTACTTTTCGTAGGCAGCCTGAAATGGCATCTACAAAACCCAGTGCCTACTACTCACACACTATCAAACTTCTCTGCATGGACAAATCCTTGTTCAACCCCTTACAGATTCATACCAAAAATAAGAGAGTAAATGGATCGATCATTAGGATTTAGGACACTAATTGAAAAGGATTAAGGTAATTAATTAAGATGGTAATGAAATCCAATCCAAAAGGTGTCTGTCATCTTCTTAATCACAGGCTTTAGGCTTACCTTTATGTATTGAGATACGCCGGGATCATGAGTTTGGTGAACAGTTGTTTTAAAGCCGTTAAAACTGGTGCTATATTATGACTTATCATCCAGTTCTTTGCAGAAGGATAGTTAATGCTCAATTTCTTCTGTTTCTCTCTCTCTCTCTCTTTCTTAAAGAGACCAAAGAGATAAATTCAGAACATGTGAAAATACTGGAGGGCATCAATCCCAAAAACAATATGAAACAGACAAATAGCAACTCCAGAAATCTTAATAATTAGGGTCACTCTTGCAGAATCTTTCCTTCAGAAAAACACCCTTTCTTTTTCCTCAACCAACTCAGACCGAATCAAAATCCAATAATGAGAAGGAAAAAGAGAAAATGCTTATGGCGAAGTAAAATCTTACCCATATCAGACCTAGCTGGAAAGAGCTTAAAGATAAACCCGCCGCCATGATCAGAAGCTTTGAAGGAATCACAAACCCTAATTTCTGCCAGAGATGCAAAGAATACAGATGAATCCAACAGTGAAAAGGAATTTTAATCATAACCAACTAGAAAGAAACAAGAAAAAGGATCACATACCTCAATTATGAAGGGGATCGAACCAAACGGAAGGTCAATGAGGTGAAAATTAGGGCTAATTTTTAGGGATTGCGGGTTCCGTTGTGGATGAGAAGGCAAAGCAACAACAGGTGAAACTGCCATATGATCTGATCTTTCCTCAACCATGAAAACAAAACAAAAAAAAGGAGAGAAAAGTTAAGATCATGCTGGCAGCTTCAACTGGTAGTGGTTCACCATAATTGGAAGGGCGGGCGAAATGAGAAATGAGAAAACCCAGATTAATTCTAGGGTTTGGGATGGAGAAGCAAGAGGTGGAAGAAAATGGGTATAAATAGAAGAAGAAAAATAAAATAAATAAATAAATAAAACAAAAAGATTTATTTGAATTTAAAAAAATAATAATAATAAAAAAGGGTGGTCCCTTGTTGAAAGTTTGTAACCCCAAGTGGGTGTAAATTGAATATTATCACGCCAAGACTACACCTCATGCAGGTCAGCTCTTTTGCAGAAGGGCTTAGTGGGCGTTTCTGCATTAATTAGCCTTTCAACCCTATTTTACCTCTTTTACTCTTTCTCTCTCTAGCTTTCACACACACACTGAGCAAGTGATTAATTACACTAATTCACCATTAACCAAACCTTCTTTCACACAACAATCCAAACACCAAAAACAATACAAATACCACCCTTTTTGCATGCCGAATAAGGGTATGGATGGAAACCTCCCTCTTGTAGGCATATTTTAAAATCGTAACGCTAATAACGATACATAAAGAATCAAACCAAATAATATTTACTAGCCATGAGTTTGAGCTATTACAAATGGTATCAGAATCAGACAAGACGCTAGTCTCCAAGGGGTGGATTGTGGAATCGCACATGAGATCATTTGTTATAAGAGTGTGGAAACCTCTCCTTAGGCTCATTTTAAAACCACAAAGTTGATGGTGATACGCAACCAGCCAAAACATACAATATTTTAATTAATTAAAGACGTTTGATTTATTTTTTGAATTTTTTAATCCCACGCGAATATAAATGAAAAGCATAAGTTATAGATAGAAAAGGTTTATGAAAGAGTAGCTTTAAGAATATGTTTATTATTTTTATAGTAAATTTGTAGGGTAGATGGATAATGCATCTTTTTATATAATATATATATATATTCATAAACAGAGTCACAATCATGGTAAAATTAGGATGTAAAAGCAAAAGAGGGGTTTTTATTTAAAGATCAAGGGGAAAGGTGATGTGGGAAGTAATTAATGCAATTACTTTAATAGTTACTGTTACTGCATGCACTACTCTAGAACCTACCTTCTTCTTTTCACTCTATATCTTAAATGAAAATTAATCCAAATCAAACTGTAATTATCATTAATGTTTATTATAAACTGTTTATGATATTGTCTACTAAGAAATTAGATTAAGAATTATGGACCATTCTAAACTCAAGTTAGGAAAAGATAAATGAGGTTGATAAGAGCATTATTAATAATTGACTGATCTACGAAAGGAACTGATGAATGAATAGACTTTCCCTTTTTAATTTTCGGAATGTGATTAAGGATACAATGAGAGTTTGCGTGCCTCGGTAGGAAAGAAATTACTGGAGTATAGTACAAGATCGTCTTTTCTTGCTGTCATGGGGTCCACCTATCGACAAGGTGTCGAGAGACTTGCTTGCATACTTCTAACGAAGATACCTCAATGAGATGCTGAGCATTATTCGAGAAAGTTAATAAAGCTTTAAATATTAATATTTTAAAGAAAAATATATATATTTTAGTAAATAGCATTAAAGGGAATGGAAATTTTGATTCTGATTCATATTCTTTTGAAGTAAAGAGGATTGGTTTTTTTACTTTTGTTTAAAAAAAAAAAAAAAAAAACTATTTTTAAGAATTAATAATACGAAGATAAACTTGTAAAGGCTATTATTGTATATTAAACCATAGCTCATAACCCTTACTTTTTGGGGGAAGGATTCCTATCATGATTTGTTTCAAAAAGAAGGCATTCAATAATGGGCAATCTTAAAAGACAAGCCGTTGCCATGTCCCGGTCTCAATTTTTAATGATATATTCAAATTAACACACGACTCTCCACAATAATATGGATATTGTCTACTTTGAGCATAGGCTCTCATGGGTTTGCTTTAGGCTTCCCAAAAATGTCTCACATCAATGAAGAGTGTATTCTTTGATTATAAACCCACGACTATTTCCTAAATTAATCGATGTGGGACACATTCATCCAACACCTCCCCTCGAGCACACAGTATTATTGATTTTGTGTCACTTAATTTTAATTTTCATAAAAATAAAGAAAAAAAAGAAAAACTAGTGAAGAAGTGAAATTGAGGGGGTAGCATAAGTTATTTGATTGTGGGCCTGGGCCCATTACGAGTTTCCAGAATACGAAATAGAAGAGGTTCAAGATCCCAATATTTCCCAATTTCTTTATATCTTGGGTACATATTTTGATGCATAGGCACGCCAAATCGGAACAATGGATCTCACAGATCCCTTTACCTTTAATAGCCACACCTACAACTTACACCCTTTACTATTTTATTCCACTATCTCTCTATACCATTTTTTACTATGTAAATACTAAGATTTAAAAATTTTTACATTTTTCAAAAGATAAAAAGTAAAAAACTCAAGAATTGAACAAAGTCAATATATATTTTTTATGAAATTAGTGTAATCAATTTGATTGTATGATGATTAAAGTAAAAGTTGATGATTAAAAATAAAAGCATGTTTCTTTTTCAGTACAATAATTATATTAAAATAAAAGGAATTATGAGATTAAAATGCTTAATAAATAGGTGGCTGTGGCTGTAGGTTTTAGAAATAGCAAAAAGTTGATCCAAAATATGGAAGCTTACAAGACATTGTAGCAACCATTTGTAGAGACAATAAATGATGAAGTGGTTTGATTAGTGGCATTTTGGACATAAAAGTTATTGTCAACTTTAAGGGAGTGTGAAAGGAGAAAGGGAATCAGAATGAAGGAATAAAAAATGAAAGGGGATTCCCAACAAAACCTATGGAGGCTAGGACGTAGAGGGTCATTTTCTTAATGGTGGGTGTCGCAGGAATAAGGGGGTTTTTTTGTACGCAAATACAGTGGTCCTTTCCCTTGTCAACAGACTGGACTGTGTGCTTCGAGGAGGCAATGGCAAACCCAACCCTTTTTTTTTTTTTTTCCTCTCTTACACATAGAATAATGATGCACTATTATCATAGCCTTTTATTAAACAATTTGAGGCCTTCAGTCCTACCTAACATTTAGGGTACCCTTAGCCTCAAGATTCCTATTCAGAATACTCTCCGTGTGTCAGTTTAATGCTTGTTGTAAAGAAAAGTCGGCCACCTTTCTCTTTTTTCAGCCAAATGTTTTGATGTGGATTGGCATTACACCACAGTGATGGAGCCTGCCTGCCAACTCCATGTGATCCCAAGTGCTTCAAACTAATTTAACAATGCCAATGCCAATGCTTCTCAAACATAGGGTTATTTAATCCATATCCATCTAGATCCATAACCCAACTATGTCCCATATAGTTAGCATCATCTTATGAGAGAAGAGGAGGTAATGATTTGAATAAACAATCTCAGGCTACTCCTACTTAATTGTACAACACTTCGAGACCTACCAAATGAAGGGAGAGATAAAGAGGACTGAAGGAGAGAAACATTACATATCAGCATGGACTTCAAGGAACCTACATAAAGCTAAAATGTCAATGCAACAAGCTTCTCATCGACAGTTAAAGAAAGCATGTCAATGCAACTTGCCTTTTCAAGGACAGTTGAAGAAAGCATGGTCAAAATAATTGATAATAAGATTATGTTGAAGCCATTAATGAGGTACAACTAGTGAGGATTCCACGTTCATTAAAGCAACCTCAAGTTCTATCAACATCAAATCAATGTCACAATTGATTCTTCCCTCTTGTCTAACGAGGCAAAGCACCTAACAATATATCTTCACAGACCAAGAACTACGAGATCGTCCCTTTCATTCTAGGGTCTAATAAGGCAAAATACCTAATGATATATCTTCATAGACCAAGAACGATGAGATCGTCCCTTTCATTCTGGAGTGATGGAGAGATCGTACCGGTTGAGCTTTTTTTTTTCATGCTTTTTCTGAGGTCTGGAGAAAGCTCCCATCAATAGATTGGACGGAGTTAAATTTCCCTGGAGCGATGGTGGATTTTAAATACATTACAATTAGATATTCTATCTGATTACTTGGCCACTGTATCCTAAATCAATCTGTGAGCCTAACTATTCTGGGGGCAAAAGGCCCTACCTACCTACTACAAGGATTCAGGAAAGCTAATGCAAACATTCTAGGGCTTCAAAATTTGGGATTAAGGTTATGGGGTGTGAGAGGGTATCAATTTCATGTAGCTAGGTGTTGTAAAGGTTTAACTTTGGCTGTGTGCTCGAGCAAAATTTTGTAGAGTTCTTCAGCTGTTGGTCGGGCATTCGGGTTTTCCTTAGTACATCTATGAAACATGTCGATCTAGAATCCTGTAGCTTCTTAGTCTTTCTCTGAAGCATCTGTCCTTGAACAGATTGAGACATTGAGCTTTCCTTTATCGACCCCAATGCCTCCTCAAGCTCACCTATCAATTCTGGTCGTTTGCCCATCTGCTCAGATTGAGAAAACAATTGTTGATCAGGGAACATCCTACACCTTCAAATATTGAATCTAAATGACAACTGCACTTTCAAAAAAAGGTGAGAGATTCAAGCATGCTGTGCCAAATTCTTTTTAAATGGTCCTGGGACATGGGAATCTAAATCAAGAATAGAAGAGACCTGAAGTTGATCGAAGATTTGCAAAGTCCCAAGTATGGAATTCGCAAGGTCAACAGTTCCAATAACAGACATCCAAACGACCAAATATCCACTTCCTGCAACCAAAGGAAAGAATGAATATCATCCAGTTATCGACATCATGACAACTTGCGAACATAATTGCATAATTAAATGCAAATGAGGTGCGAAAATAAGACAACATCAACTTCTACACTAGTTCGCAAAAGTGAACTGGAGAATAACAGGACTGAAGCAGAATGATCTCCAAATATTTGAGAAGCTTGGGCGACCCAAAAACACTAGTCTGTTTAATCCTCAGCTAAAGATATGCTTATCCCATCCCCACACGTCGCTCCTTCCTAGTACTGCCACCTACAACTCCCGTTAAGTACTTGCCTAAAGGTTTTACAGGCAAAAGGCAATATTACCCCCTGGCTAATGGTTTTACTTGGCCTTGACTAATGTTTGAACCATCTCTATTTTCAAAAAAGGGGCTGCAAAAATCAGTCTTCCTTTCATCTCATTAGGAATTAAGAAGAATATTTGCCTTATCCTCGCATTTCCACATTCTTCAGAGTCCGCCAGCCTAAATCTCATATACCTCCACTTCTCCCACACCCCCCTCCCTGGAATTATGAATTCCTTCCTACCGTAGTTCCAACAAAGTTTCAATTCCCAGCATCCGGCTTGCTAGCAGAACACCCTGAACCCAACTGTCTTGGACAACAGATGCCAGAGATCTTTGCGATTTTGCTGCTGCCTCGGACCTCACAGCTGTAGGGCACCACTCCTGCAGAGATACTTCCTGATTTCAAGGAGAAATTTCATGGCACAAGAGTGAACGGTAAAAAGTGGGTTCAACTGAGTCATTCTTCTGAAATAGGCCTTAACATTCACAACATACTTCAGCTGCACTAATGTTTTGTTGTGCCGTGAATCTGGCAGGACCCTAGGTCCAGAAATTCATTGCATATGATCCACACCAAGTTAGTGTCCTAATTCTATGGCTTATTTCCATTCCACTGTAAGCTAGAATAAGTTGTCAGAAAATGTACAACACATGAAGAATAATTCACAAGTGTCAAAAAGAAACCTTGATCTGAAAGCCTGAAAATTCAATAGAAAAAATGAATAGCTTATCGACATACCAGTCCATAAACACTCGGTGTATGCATTGCTCATAAGACTTCAGGAGCCATCCATCGAGGTGTTCCAAAACAAACATCAGGAGGAGGTACTCCAGTATGAGCAATGCAACAAGTGTGCAATAAAGATCGAAGGGGCACTGCTCTATCAAAGTCACAAAGCTTAACGATGGAAACTCCATCAGATTGTTCGCCAAAATCAATTACAATATTTTCACTTTTGATGTCTCGATGGGAACTTGGCAGATATTGCTATAGAATCTAATACTTCATCGTGTTCCCTGGAGATACATACAAATAATACGTATCAATTTCTACTCCCCAGTATCAAAGTCATTGGATACTCAAGCTACTAAGAAAATAATCACCCGTTGACAAGAATGACTTCGCGTGAATCAAGAAGGAAATTTTGCTCATAATTCCTTAATGGCATGAAGGGATAATCACGTCCTGCATCATAAAATCCATCAGGCAGATGTTCATCAACACCACAAAATGAGGTACTATTGTACTTGCAAGTTAACCTTGAGCTATCTTCAGCTGGCCTTCTTGACTTGCAAGGTTTAGGGTTATCAAGCTCCCTCTAAGAATATCTTTTCAACTTAGCATTATCGTTTTATATTTGTAAAGATGATCCTTTGCCTGTTGGCGGCAAAACCCCACAGGACTCACAATATTCATTTGTGTCCCTTGCCATTGTTTCTGCAGTAGCATCACAGATACATGAGCAATCCTCCACAGAAAATTTCTTTTATCAAAATTGTCATTCTCAAGACTCTTGAAAAGATTTTCCCTTTCAGCTCCTTCGTGACAGGTTTCTTTACTATCATATGACTCATAAGCAACTAATGAAACTTCAACTGTACAATCAGAAGCAGGGGCAGAATAAAGCCTCCCAAGTTCGTGATTTTCATGAATCTTAACTACAATATGATGATCTACTCCTTTCCACTTCCTGATTCTGTTCACGCATTCCTGTTGAGCTTTCTGCTGTAAACAATGTCATCTCCGCCATCGCTTACCTGATATTCGAGATGCAAAAGATCTACTATTCACTGAAGGTCCCATTAATAGATTCGATGAGAGATTGCGAGTACCTGCAAAAAAAAAAAAAAAAAAGTCCTGAACAATGAAGATCAAAGAACCAAAATGAAAAATTCATATCCAATAACCGTGCACACAATTTTGGCATAACACACCTTTATAGGAAATGCTATCTCCATTGTCTTGAATGTTGGCTTCATAAACATCCATCTCAACTGTAAAACTAATCCGTTCTTCATTAGCTGTATCAGCTTCATGATTTCCTTCAAAATTGCAGCATATCCAGGAGGGTATCTAACAGCTTTTAAGAAACTTATTGTACTGTACCACAGAGGAAAGGCATAGCAAAAACTAAATTAAAAATACATTATGTTGTTCCAATACAGAATAGAAAAGTGAACACTAAATTTAAGTGAATAGGAACTAACTATGCCAAACCATTCAACTACCAACTTCCCAAAGAAACTAAGTAAATATACATAAATCAGATTTTTTTTTTTTCCTTCAATAAGAACAAAAGACAGAACCAATAGAAAAAACCTGTAAATTCAAGTTTTTGAGGCTATGCAGAGATACAAGTTCAAGAGACCCCAATGATGTCAACCTATTACTTGAAAGATCCAAGTTCTCTAACTTTTGCAGGGAAGACAAACCTGGAGGCAGTTCCACCAAATTGTTATTAGCAACTCTCAAGGATATCAACGCATTCAAATAGCCTATTCTGCTGGAAGGCTCTTCATCTTATTAAATGAGGTCTAGATACTCCAAGAATTGAAAACGGTACACCAAACCACCAAAACGAGGAGATTTCCTTCAGATTCATTAAATGTCACTAAGCATTGAAAACGAGGAAGGTTTAGGAGGAATCTTCGATAGCTCGAGCTCCATCAGGCCCTTCAGTTTGTTTAATGATAAACCACCAAAACCCAGTGATTATAACTTCACCTGTAAGCATTCCAACCCGGCAAAGTTCTTCAACTCTGGCGGAAACAAGTTAATCTCGTTTCCGAAGAACTGAAGCCTTCTCAATTCGCTAAAGTCGCCAACTGATTTCGGGATCAAATTTAACGCATTCCGAAATACGTCCAGACCCTTCACTGAGCTGTTGGAACCTCCAAGAAATTGGAAGTCAAGTTTCTCCCCGAGACATCGAGAACCGAATCATCTGCATCATTTCCATTGTCATCCTCAAACGAAGCCAACTCAGAAGCCTTCAAATTCCGTGCCTCCTCAAGGCCGCTTTCTGAGGAGTCATCGACCGTTTCTTCAGAGTTAAGAAGCTGCATTGGGGGCAACAGCGGCTTGAAAAAAGGATCTCTTCGTAAGGCAAAAGAATTTGAAGCGTGCATCGTGGAATGAAACATCAGAAGATCAACGAGCTCCTGGTGCATGAGTTAACAAAATAAACCCTAAACATCCAGTGAGAGTCGGAAAGAAAATAAATACCCATAGTTAGTTACGCCAGTTGATAGATGGGAGTGCCCACATCATTTTGGGAGCTTGGTTTCAGAAGGTGTGAAAGTTCCTAAATACCCATAGTTCCACGCGCCTTTTTTATTATACGCATAATTTCACTGCCGTTTCATGGGCCGAATGCGACCTTCATTTGCCCAATTCACTGACCCTATAAATTCAGTCTTTTGCTGTCAGTTTCATTTATTTATTTATTTTTTCTAAATTTCCCGCTTCCTTCCTCTGTTTCATTCGTAGCAGGAAGCAATTCTCCGATTTAGGCGCCTTCAAGATCAACGATGATTCTCTTCTCGCAACGCTCAAGTGAGTTAGAGATTTGTTCTCGTTATATTTTGTTCCAATTTCTTTGCAATCTATTTGTCACGTTCTCTTTCATTTTCCGTCACTGTGATGGTCCTCAGAGCGGAAGAACGAAGCCAAGAACTACAGCTTGTAGAGCGCGAAGATAATGCGGATGAAGACGACTTGTTCGATGCGATTGATAAATGTAAGTTTCAGAGCTTTTAACTTATCAACAAGGTGTTGTTTTGCTATTCAAATAATTTCATCGGCGACGCTTGTTTCGTGAATCTTAAACAAAACTTGATTACATGACGTTCTATCTTAGTGATCTGCTTGTTGTTCTTGGAGGTTGATTGCAAAACTCCAATGCTAATCAAATTTCTTTTTCCGAAGAAAAATTGATCATCTGTATACCGCATCATGCGATCTCATTCGATTGAATCATTCATTTTGGAAACATCTCGGCACCGGCGGCTTAATTTAGTGATCATTTCATTTCACGATAGCCTAGCCTCCAGTTTAGCTATGTTTATATTTTTTCGTTGTTTATTTTCTCAAGGCATGCAATTCTACAAAGTTTTCTAAATTCGTGAAGAAATATGCGGATAGTTTTAGCCAATCAACTGACTATCATGTTGTTCCACTACATCCGAAAGAGTTCCTTTGCCATTTTTCTGTGCAGTACTTCTCATGGAATTAATGCTGGAGACGTGAAAAAGATTCAGGACGCAGGGATATACACCTGCAACGGTTTCGTGATGCTCACGAAGAAGGTTGAACAATTTTCACGTCAAATAAGATATATCCTGAAGTTGATATGATTATGATGACCAAGGTTTTTTTATTTTAGCACTTGACTAGGATAAAAGGTTTATCCGAGGCGTAGGTTGATAAGATCTGCAAAGCTGCCGAAAAGCAAGCGGTGAGCGAATCAGTCGCCACTTCTCTATTATCCACGGTGCGTTTAATGTTTTGCACAATGACGTCAAATTCTATTCACACCAGCTTGTTCTAGTTAACAATTTTAATTTCTCTGTTGCTTCTCAGAATTTTGGTTATATCACTGGAAGCAATGCTCTGCTCAGGGCAAGCTGCTTCTGTTTTTTATTAGTAACAAATGGAATGCCTAACCAAATAGATCGATAGTTTACAAAAAACTATAGTTTGCATCGTCTCTCTTTTCCTTTTCCGCTTGCTGTAAGTTTCGCTTTCGGAAACAACTGTGAAAGATTCCTCGAGTTTTTCTAGTAGCTCCTATAAGTTAAATATATATTTTAGTTAACTATTGACCGTCATGAATGCAGACTTAGTCCTTGATTATTGTTTGCGGAGAAAGTCAGTGGTTCGCATTACGACTGGAAATCAGGCTCTCGATTTAGGAGGCAAGTTCTGCTTTATGACGTTCCTTTTTTTCACTATCTCGAAAATCAGAATCACTAAAGGAAGTTGTTGTTCTAATTCGTACCAAAAGGCGGGATTGAAACTCTAGCGATCACGGAAGCTTTTGGAGAATTCAGGTGAGGTTGTATATGTTAACAGTGCTTCGATTTTGTCTATTGAAAATCGACGTCCTGTATTGAACTTGTTGTTCTCCTCTGACTTCGTTGCCTAGGTCCGGGAAAACGCAACTCGCGCATACTTACCTGTCTATACGCAGGTTTATCTACTTGACACGGAAGGCACTTTGCATCCTCTTTTGAAGCTTATTTTATGATGTCATTGCAGCCGACCTGATCGAATTGTGCCTATAGCTGAAAGATCTGGCGTGGACCCGGGAGCTGTCCTTGACAATGTAAGCACCATGTTTTTCATTTTTTTTTTCAAAATGTTCTCCCCTTATCTCGGCCTTGCCGCAAAAATGTCTGCAGAACCATTTAAACAGGTAACCTGTAACTCAAACGTCGAAAACTATGGTGTCTGACGACGTACATTCTGTATCCTAATTTCAGACTGTTGATGCTCATCACACTTATTTTAGTGGATTTCACCGGAAGGGGAGAACTCGCGGATCGCCAGGTCGAATCAAATAGACTTAAACAACAGACAACGTTTCAGAATTTGATTTCCCTAGGTAGATATTCGTTTCAGAATTTCATTTCCCTATGTAGATATTTGTTGTCATCTTGTTTCATCATTAATGACACAAGCTGCTTGACACATGCAGCAAATATTGGCGCAGATGCTGTCCCGATTAACTAAAATTTTGCAGAAGAGTTTAATGCAGTAGTTTACATGACCAACCAAGGTAGCGATTGAACTTGTGGAATTCGTTCTGGTTCTTCATTTAGGAAATTCGTTTATAAGCAACCATCCACTCCTCGTTATCTGTCCACTATGATTGGTGGAGCAAACACGTTCGATATGTTTGTAAGCAGTTTACTTTTGCATTGTTTACCATTGAAGAGGAGTATATGACAATGAATGAAACTTTTGAAGAAGTCACTTGTATGCATGATTTGTTTCTCGAAGAACCAAGTCTATCATGCTTGTATTAAGCATATTGATGTCCGATTTCATTTTGTTCGAGAAATTATTAATGAAGGGGACATTCGTTTATTGAAAATTGGAGTTGCTGATAATCTAATGGATTTGTTGACAAAGGTGATTGCTTGTGAAAAGTTTTGGCATTACTTAGATCCAATTAATATTAGACGAAAGAAGTAGCCGATTGGCTTGGTGTTAGCCAAAGAAATTATTTGCTTGGGGATTTTTTTGACAAAATGAAGATTGTTGTGAATTGTCATGAAGATTTGGTTCATGAATACCTTTGGTACATTTTTCGCTCCGACTTGTAAATCTATTTGATTTATTTGGTTCAATTTTTTTGGTTCACAATTCTAATTTATTTGGTTCATCTCTCATTTATTTAATTGAGGGTTCATCATTCTCATTTGTTTCATCTCTCATTTATTTAATTTAATTTATAACTCTTTTTTGTTCGTATTTCATTTTGATACATGAATAATTTTGATACATTATTCATGTTATTTTGATTCATGTATAAGAATTAGTATTGTTATATCTATATAATGTATTATCTATCATTGTTTTGAGATAATGTTTGTCTAGCATTGTTTTGAGAGGTGAAGTCATTGCTATTTTGTATTTTAGGCAATTGGGTGAAACTTTGTAAGAGAAAAGACTTTGAGGCAATTGGGAGAAACTTTGTAAGAGAAGACTTTGAGGTAATTGGGAGAAACTTTGCAAGAGAGAAGACTTCAAGGCAATTGGAAGAAACTCTGTAAGAGAGAAGACTTTGAGGCAATTGGGAGAAACTTTGTAAGAGATAAAACTGTGAAATATATTTGTAAACATTTTGGTTATAGTGATTGGCTACCACTCAGTTGTAGGGGAATTTCTTCTCTCTGAACACGTAAATCTTTGTCTTTTTAATCTTTATCTGTTTGTTTCTTTTTAATCTTTATCTGTTTGTTTAATTTCTATTTATAGCTGTATGAGTACAATCGATCCTGCTTTTGCTACAACAATTGAGTATCATAACATTTTAGTTGTAGCATTAGGTTACAACATCTACAACACATGTTATCTCATTTAATGGTCAGAATGCCCTTGTAACAGTCCAAACCCGCGCTTAGTAGATATTGTTCGTTTTGGCTCATACGTTCACTATCAGCCTCACAATTTTAAAACACGTCCTTTAGTGAGAGATATCTACACCCTTATAATGAATGTTTTGTTCCCTTTTCCAACCGATATGAAATCTCACAATCCACTCTTTTTGCGGGTCTAGTGTCCTTACTAGCACATTATTCAGTGTTTGGCTCTAATATCATTTTAGCCCACCGCTAGTAGACATTGTCTGTTTTGGTCCGATACATGTCGTCGTCGTCAGTCTCACCATTTTAGAACGTCTACTGTTTTGGGGCCAGCATCCTCCTGATATAGAACCTCACAATCCACTTCGTTGGGGCACAGCAAACTGGCGTATTTAATGTACACTAAATTGGTGTTCATCACTCAAAATGTTAGGTTTTACTAAACGCAACCGTATCCTTTTGTATCAGACCCCAAAAAACCAGCAGAACGCTACGTTATTGCCCATGCCGCTACGGTAAGATTGATGTTCAGGGAAGGCAAAAGGTGAACAGAGCATCTGCAAGGTCTGAAGCTATATCCGTATCTCACATCACCTCACACTTAACACCTTCATTTATTAATTTCTGGTTCGTAGAAACATCGATCCCATGAATCTCATCGAGTTCCGAAATCATCAAACTACTAAGCAAGCAAGCAGAACGTATTTCAGATAACACCAGGGGGCATTGCAGATGCAAAGGACATACGTCTCATATGACGTTGGAATATTAAATCGGGATAAATATCAAATCCCAGCTGTATTAAGATAATCCTAAATATGCAGTTGGCAAGCAGCAACTTTATTGCCATAAATCCAAAGCTACAGTTAAAGTAAAGTTTAAACCAGAATGTAACTCGGTTAAGCCAACAGGATTCATAAGATAGAAGTAGTTGTTAACTGCACGGACATGCCATTGGGGAAAGTAGTATAAACCTCAGTACCCATTTAGAAGGCACAATTGGTGGGATGGAAATATGGAAAGCAGCCGGAGGAAGGGTAAGGCAAAGTAAACAAAGCCTTGCCAAATCATGCACTCAGTAGTCTGTAGACCAGTTTGCAGCACTCCCAACTCTTGGCATACCAGAACTTTCCTTTCGAGCCTCTTCATCCACCTTGAAATCTGCTCCACAGACATGACCTGAACTGTCCACCCTTGGCACTGGCTTCACCTCATTAAGAGGATGCTCAAAACTTCTCAACCCACCCGAGGTTGTGAAGAAGCAACCTAGAATACCAAACATATTGCATAAAATGAACATTGATACCAGTACCTGTATTACTACCATTTTAAATGTCGATGATGGTTTAATTCCCCAACCCTCAACTATTGAACTAAACAAAATATACTCAATTTGAAAACATGCATTGCCGTGATAGAACAAGAGTGAGAAAGAACTGATGACTAGTACCCGTAACTCATTGTAACTACCATCCTAAATGTCGATGGTTCAATTCCCCAATCCTCAACTGTTGAACTAAACAAAATATACTCAATTTGGAAACATGCATTGACGTGATAGAACAAGAGTGAGCAAGAATTGATGACTAGTACCCGTAACTCAACTACCATTCTAAATGTCGATGGTTCATATCTCCAACTCTCAACTGTTGAACTAAACAAAATATACTCAATTTGGAAACATGCATTGTCGGGATAGAACAAGAGTGAGCAAGAATTAATGACCAGTACCAGTAACTCATTGTAACTACCATCCTAAATGTCAATGGTTCAACTGTTGAACTAAACAAAATATACTCAATTTGGAAACATGCATTGTCGATAGAACAAGAGTGAGCAAGAATTGATGACCAGTACCAGTAATTCATTGTAACTACCATCCTAAATGTCAATGGTTCAATTCCAACAACGGTTAAACTAAGAAAAATATACTCAATTTGAAAACATGCATTAACGTGATAACAAGAGTGAACAAGAGTGAGCAAGAACTGATAGTATGCAAGCTATATCAATTCACCAATTTTTAAATTTTTAAAAAATTAAAGAGCTCGTCAATTTCCCCCCTCACATTTGAAGACATAATGAATTCATTCCCATAAAAGGTTACCTGTGGGGAAAGGAGCAAAAGATTTTCCACACCCCTTCTTCATAATTTCTACATCATCCGAGAGAACAAGCTGTCCCTCAGAATCAGTTCCCCAGTGGAAGGGAACGCTCCCATCAGCATCCTGATGATAAAAAAACATAAAGGAAAAAACTAGATTAACAATAACAACAGAAATTTGCCGCAATCATGGTTAAACTAAGGTATCAAGGGAACTTACAGAAGCCAAAAATGCAGTTTTTGAGGAACTGTCATATAGGACGAACACAAATTTTCCTTGAATATCTCTCACGACTTGATCAGCTGGGTATGGACCCCGATCTCTTAATGTTCTATACGCTTCAATAACGATGCTAACCTCGTTTGCAGCTTTGTTCAAACCATACTGTTGCTTGAGCTGAGCAACATTCTCAATGTGCCCTTGGAACAAGCAGAAAATGTCGTCCACAACCGCAAATAATCTAATTTTATAAAAACAAATTTCATCATTTTCCAACAGCAGGCAAAACTAGCAAATGCTCGTATAAGAACGAAAATACAAGCAAAACAAGATTCAATACAGATCCCATAAAAATTAATAATGATTTATAAAGTGCAAAATAATATGGCCAAATTAAGAAACTCGTAATCTTGGTTGAGGATGAAAAACAAGATTAATCGTTTCAAATTAGATGAGCAAAGAGAGGACTGATAAAACTAAACACCGATCTCGAAAGATAACCTTCCATAAATTCGATCGAGTCAATATGAAAAAAGTTCGAGCAAAACGAAGACAAAAAAAAAAGACAACAATGGCCTTAATGAATACAAACATTTCTCAACCAAAACTCAACCACCACACAAATAGACGATACAATTTCATACCAAAAAGGAAAAAAAAAATCAAAATAAACAAAGAAAACTCTACTTTGTTAAATGTAAACAGATTCTCATCAACACAAAACGAAACACCCTATGGAAGACACCGCCGGGGTACAATAAGTTAACAAGAACAGTGATCAGATCCAGAAAAAAAAAAAAAAATCAAAAGAAGGCAGAGACGTATAATACAGCTTTCCCCAAAACATTGCAGAAAAAGATGAACGGTAATCGTAATACCTCGGGAGGAGAGGGTTTTGCTTTTCGACGGAATAGGCCAAGAGACCGGCGGATCCGAGATTGACGATGACAGAACCAGGGTACACGGAGCTAAAATGCCGGGCAAGAATTCCATCTTTGAGAGCCCAGACGGAATCGGATGCAGGGCTCCGCAGCGCCTCGGGACTTTTGGCCACCGATTTCTCGAAGACAGCGAGCATTTTGTAAATCGTTGATCGGAAAATGAGAAATGTTTCGTTTCTGAATGCACAGGGGACTAAAGATCGCTTGCAGTTAAGAGGACGAGGACCTGGAGTCCCTACATACTTCAAAATTAAAAATTAAGGTTAGACACAAATTTCCACAATTGCCCCTCTTCATTTCTCTAATAACTATTTAGGGCAAACCAGGCTTTTATTTTCTTAATTTTATTTAAAGTTTAAGAATAAATGTAAATATTTTAAAGGTTTGAAAGTTAAGTTCCTATTACAACTTTATTTTATTTTATTTTATTTTTAAGAGTTGAATGTTTATTTTATTTTATTTGAAGGGTTGTATTGTAATTTTGTTGAAAGGAAGGGGTCAAGTGGTAGTGAAGTATTGGGAGGACGGTAAAGTAGGTATGCCACGTGGAATCATATTGGCGGAATCTGAAGCTTATCCATTTCACGCCTACCACGTTCCGAATATTCGAGTAACTGTCAATTTTTGCTTTGTTTCCATTTTATTTTAACACACACATTCATATATGGAATTTATTAATTTTAATCAAATAAAATTTTATACAAAAATAAGTATGACCATGCACATCAATAATTTTTTCAAATTTTTTAAATTTCAACCAAATATTTAGCTTTATCCCATTTTTTCTTTCAAAACTTACCAAATTTATGTCCTACCATGTATGTATAATTTATTTACTTGAAATGAAAATTTATTAGAAAATTAAAATTGTAATTTTTTTAAAGTTTAAATAGTCGACCACATTTATTTAAGTTTAAAATACTATTGGGTGAAATTAAAATTTTAGAACTAGAATTTACAAAACCCGACAGGGTTAGGATTCAAATTAATTTTTTTTTTCAAAAGAATCAACCATATAAAACTTTATATTAAAATCCCATTTTAGGTTTCAAATATTTAAATTTGGTTATTATACTTTTAATAAATTTAGTTTACGGTTAATTTTTTAAAAAATTGTTTCTTTTAATCTTTATTTTCAATATTTTAGAAACATTTTAAAATTATATTTGTTTTGTTAGATAAATACTATTACTATTATTCTAGGATAGATTTAATTTGGAAGAACTCATTTTCTAATTAGTAAATAAGCTAAATTAGGAAGTACAGAGGACAGTCATTTTTTTTTAAATTATTATTATTTAAAATTTAAAAGTAATTATTAGTCAACTGAGTGGGAAATGTGAGGAATCAACACTTGGCTAGTACAGTTTCTACCACCGAATTCTGCTCTCTAACGAGCAACGTTAACGATAATTAATATCTAATCTACTAAACTATGATCAGATTGACCTCACAATGAGTATCAACATTCCCATAACAATTAATATCTAATCCACTCAACCATGATCAAATTGGCCTCACAATCAAGTACTATCAACGTTCACATGATAGTTTGTATCTAATCCACTAAACTATGACCTAATTGGCCTTACAATCGAGTATCAACCTTCACATGATAATTGATATCTAATCCACTAAACTACGATCAAATTGGCCTCACAATCTAGTATCAACGTTCACATGATAATTGGTATCTAATCCAATAAACTATAATCAACTTGGCCTCATAATCATAATACATGATTCAGTAAGCAGTGGTGTATTGATGTAGTTTGTAGCGTATATAAAAAATTGAACTTTTTGATAACAAGGCAGGCAAAGAATGAGGAAGGGTATTTGGAGCCCACATACATCCTTTTTGAAGCATAATAGGGTAAATAAATAGGCTTTCCCTAGCTTCAACAAGATGCTAATACGTGAACCCCCAGCTTACAACTATGAACTGTAAGCACAATCAAAAGTGATTATACAACAAATGATAGACTATAATATAATTCATTCCTGAGGTTTTCCTAAAAGCTAAGAAAGGGGCAACGATGTTATGTTACCACTAGGATCGATGGATGGATGGATGGATGCTCAGACCCGGTTATATGCAACCGACTTGCTGAAGAGGCGACGAATGTAAACGACCTGAAGCCCGCTTGCAACAGCGAGCAACAAATACTCTCCCACTGTGTAGAAAATTACACGCTTTCTTGTACTCTCATTAGCTGCATTCACAACAACCAAAGGTAGCAAAGACAATAAGAATCCTATAACAATTGCCAAATCAGTCTGGATTTCAACTTAAAAATTGATGGGTTGGGATAAACTTCTTGTCTACATCGATATTAGACTGGAAACAAAAAAGAATCTAATTTCTACGTAGTTTCATGAGATACAATGCTGGTGGATAATATTCAAGTCTATGCTACTAATTATTGTTCAGCTTGTGGTTTCAACGCTTGATCCTATATGCATTATTAAAAGATTGATGCTTAAGCTATCGTGTGTTGCAATCCCACACATAGACATCAAGATCAGATCATAATCATGATAGTTATGTCGGACCACTAGAGAAGAAAAGACATTCATCTTGTGTCACAAAGTTAGAAATCGCGTTCGCTTGACATCTTGGTGGTGTCACACCTATGACCAATTCCCTTTGGGAGGGGGTTCTCTCTTCCCCCTGCACCTGAGCTGTATTTCTTCGTTTATGATTAACTTATATGTTTCTTATATATATATAAACCATGCAAAAAATAAACCACATACTGTGACGGTGGCGTGCATCACGTGCTTTCAAGTATTTCTGCTCGGCGGTGACCGATTCCAATGCCTCTCTAAGCTCTGCAATTTTAACATTTACAGGGTCTAGGTGTTCTGCAAGAAATTACCACAACAAGGTGAAAAATGAGAGAAGTGTCAACTTCATAAAAGCAACCAAGTCCTCTAAGCACAAAAGTGAAATACCATCTTTAGCAAGGTCATGTTCGTTTGGAATGTGACCAACATGGATGTAGAAAGAAACTGTCTCGGTGGTCGAGTAGGGATTACGAAAACAGAATCTGTACATTCCACTGCGAGAAGCCTTAAACTCAAACTTGCCACCAGATGTCTCCTTCAACGAGTGCACCACATTACCTGCGGGAGATGTAACCTGCACAAAACCAACCCACGTTAGGATATCTTCAAAACAACATTTCATTATGGATACAAAAATCCTTCAAGAGATTCCAGGTACCCTAATATCCAGTCGATGATGACCAAAGAAATAACAATTTCACAACACCATTTGGGTGTCAGGTGGCTATGCCCGAAGGATTATAAATGTGAAACTAATGATCATAAACAGTGTAACAACAGATCATTTCGAAGCTCACAAGAAATGTACTACAATTATCAATCTAAAGTATCATCACAATTACAAACAAACAAGCCCCATACGTCCATATTAACAAAAGGGCAAAAAATTCCAGGTTCTTTAATAACTCAAAATCAACGAACAACATTTACCCTTCTTTCCTAAACCAATTTCACAACAGAGAAAAGAAGATTGCGCAGCAAAATTGGAAATAAAAAACCGAACTCTACCACACATTCCCCCAATCCAAGATCCAATCGTAATCAGGATCAATCTACAAATCGGCAGAAACGACACGCATTGTCATGCAAACATGAATTAAAAACCAGATTAATGATGGAAACAATGTGGCTTACAGTGAAATCAATGCCGGGATGATCGGCGCCCCAGAAAATTTCATGATCGACGACGACAAAATTCCCAGAAACGGTGTCGCCTTCGTACAATACATATTCATGGATGCATTCAACCTCGTTCACTGTGACCGAAAGCGAATCGATTCTGGCGATTAAGCTCGCCAGAAGAAAACCCGCCAACAGATATCCGAATCCCCGCTCTCTCGGTGTCCTCTCCATTTTCTCCCCCTTTCGCTTTTCGTCTTTTTAGAACTTTTGGTCGGAAATTTAAGAATGGTTAGGCAGCGCTCACAACCGTTCAATTTGTGAAGTAGCCCTTGTTTTCTGAAAACTAGCCTCTTTAGTTTCTCAAAACATGTTTTTTCATTAATATTGAAAAATAACCTGCCGATTTAATAACGGATTCCTTAAATTCCTTTTTTATCCTTCAAGTTCAGAATTATTCTATTTTTGTATATTTTTTTATTCTATTTTAATTTCTAAATTTTAAATACTCATTTTAACTTCTGAACTAAATAATAATAATACGTATATTTTTTATTATTTATGATGGATGGTGACAAAATATATATATCATTTTAGATATATTAATTATATTAGTGGTATATTTCATATTATGTCCATTATTATAATTAAGAAATAACAAGAGAAAATAGAAAAAAAAATTAAAAAATTTTCCATATATATTTACAAAATAGAAAAGAAAAATGCTAGATATAAAATTTAATTAATTGAATAATTTTTTAATTTGGATTTATTATTGACAAAAGTGAGAGTTATTCATTAAATATTTTTAAAATTATGTAAATTAGAAGTGGAAAAATAAAAATTTATAAAATTGATAGATATTGTACACAAATTTTAAATTTTTTTATATGGTTATTTATTTGAAGAAAAAAAAACCCCTAAATTACTCTTCTTCCATTGATCTGGAAACTTCCTCCAACCATTTCAACCACACGGTACAAAAGTTTGCTTTGTTCCTCATGGGAAGCCACGTCATCCTCATTTCATGTGTGGACAAACCAACCCACGTGGCGCTCTTATTTGGCAGTAAATTGAAAATGCTGACGTGGAGTTTAAATATCCACCACTCTCCGCCCCATCCTCCGCTATATAAACCCCGCCGAGGTTCACCGTATGATCATCACTACCAGTTCACTGATCGACAAGCAACAACTCTCCATAGCCAGTTTCATCATACTCTGTTATCGTTCTATACCTCAGGACATAGCTTAATGGCTGCCTCAGCTGTAATGCAATCCATTCTGGCGAGTTCGGCTAGTCGAAATGCTTGTAGGACACCGGCGAATCGGCTTCTCCCGGCGGCGGTTCGGCCGTTCTCCCGGAGAGCGGCTAACTTCCGAGTGCGATGTACGGCGGAGGTACTCGCTTGGCTATTTCCGTTTTCTTGGTGACTAAATGTACTTCTATTCTGCTATTGAAGTTTCCAAGGCTACAATCGTGGAGTGATCTGTTGTATTGTTTTGATTTACAGGAGGATCAGAGAGAGCCAGCGACTCCTTCATCGGTTTCACTGCCGTCTCCACAACCAGGGCCATCTCCCACGCCATCGCCGAAGGTAATTAAACCTGCAACATCTACAAGCAGTTCTCGATTAAACGCCTGAAATGTAATAGATGGTAGGTGAATATTTATAGCCATTACATAGTTAATTTGAGATCTGGTAATCTCCGCAGATGAGTACGAAGTTAACAGACATTTTGGCGTTCAGCGGGCCAGCGCCGGAGAGGATCAACGGGCGGCTTGCGATGGTAGGGTTCGTAGCTGCCCTAGCGGTTGAAGCAGCGAAAGGACAGGACGTGTTGGAGCAGATAGGGAACGGGGGAATCCCGTGGTTTGTGGGAACAAGCGCGATTCTGACACTGGCGTCGCTGATTCCCTTTATTAGAGGAGTGAGTGTGGAGTCTAACTCGAAGGGGTTTATGACTTCCAAGGCGGAGCTGTGGAATGGGAGGTTTGCGATGTTGGGCCTTCTTGCTTTGGCCTTCACCGAGTATGTCACGGGTGGAAGCCTCGTGTAAGTTTTAGTTGGGAGCTTTTGGTTAGTTGGGAGCTTAAGTTTTAGTTGGGAGCTTTTGGCGATGTCTGAGTATTAATGCAAAATCATATCCGATCAAAGGAAATTATGTAAATATTTCTAAATAATCAATCTAAAAGTTTCAAAATTTCGGCACATTTGCTATTAATAATGTAAATTTCCTTTAATTTCTACACTACTAATAAGATATTAATTATTTTTACACTACTAATAAGATTAATCTAAATAATTAATTATCTTTATTATATCTTTATTAAGGTACGGAAAGAAATGGGGTGACCATGTTCACAAAAACAACATGAAATTAATTATCTTTATTATATCTTTATTAAAGTACGGAAAGAAATGGGGTGACCATGTTCACAAAAACAACATGAAACACAATCAAATATTAATTAGGGTGACAAATTATTCGTACTACTCTGACCCTCTCCATAGAAATTTCAATAAGAATAAACCAATATCCATAGAAATTAAACCAATATTAATTAGAGGAAAATGACAATATAATAGTTCATCCACAACCATCCATACCATATAACCATTATTAATTGGAAGAAAATGACAATATAATAGTTATCCACAACCATCCATACCCTATAACCATGTTAACTGTGATATGTTTTTCTTATTCTTCGTTACCTTTTGGAGTTCATGATTTTTTTTTTTTTTTTTTTTTACTTCCAAGGTGTCATATTTATCACGTGGTTTTTTTTCCACCTACAAGATAATCAAAAAGATTAGAACGATTTAGAATTACTATAAAAAAATCATTAGAAAAAATATAAATAATAAATAATAAATAAATAAGGCCTGACCCGACCCTAAATAGCATCGGATCAGTCGGTTCTGTAACCATACTTGGTCGGGTTGGATTGGCTTTGCTGAAAATCCGACTCGAGCCAACCGGTTTTCACACCTATTTTCATCTATATACATATTCACCTTAAATTATCCACGTCTCTACCGAGGATAGCAGGTATTGTCATACTTTTAACATCTGGCTAAGGATCGATGTAGATCGCCAACTTCTGAGCCTCACCATCTGGTTGCTTATCATCTACCGTTGTGTCTTCATCCACTTCTTTCTGTGATATTAAGTGTGCAAGTATACAATTCAATACTTAAATCTCACATTAGTAGATTTCGCTGTGAATTAAATTGTAGGCATATTTCCATTTTGTTCATCTTCGTTTTTCCCTTTATTGTTTTGGTAGCTCAGTTTTAAACATGTTGAAAGTTCAGCTAAACTTGGCTAAAATTTACACAGGCAGAAAGCAAAACAGGCAAATTTTCAAAAAAGAGAAGGAAGAAAAGTTAATTATATATAGCTGAAGACACTTACTTCAGAAGGAAGATTGGCCGGAAACAAATTTATGACTCCAGCATTGAAGTTGAATCCACTGAAAAAGTTGGATATAGAGAAGAGAACCCAAAGATTAGCTACATGTACTAGATCGAAGAAAAGCGAGGAAATAAAAGAAAATCTGATGAATAAGAGAACTGATATGTTCACTTAATAAATTTAACAAGTTGATACGATAACAACATGAAATGTTTCCCAAGAGGATTCAAAGCTCCACAAAAATAAAACAACTACTAAAATGAATTTATAAGCAGAAAATAAATTTTAAAATCTGGCTACATGGGAATTTCATGAATTATGATGTGGGACAACCGACTCTGTTTTGATTTCTCAAATATATAGATTTTTCCAAGAAGGAGGATGAAGGAAAGATACCAGGTTGATAGTACAAGCTGCCACACATATGGAATGAAGAACTCTTCGGGATGACTCTCTTGCTCATACGTGAAACGTAATTGAGTAAACATCTACAATAATGTAAACTCATATAGAAGATCAAAGCAGTAAGGAAAGTGATCTTCAAAAATCATTTGTGAAACTTGGAAGAGGCTATTCAGCTAAACATTGGGTTTCTTCTCACCTTCAATCCTTCCCCACGCCATGATCTGCAGTTATTAATGATAACCTGCAGCACTTTCTCTACTGACCAATCACCATCCATTCTTTGAGCATCTATGCGGCTATTGAAGAAATCTAATACCTACACCATTTTAACAAGTAAATAAGTCCTGCAACTGACGGACAAAGCCTAACAAGTAGTAAGTCAAATTGAAATATAAACAGGGATGGGGGAGAAAATAAAATAAAATTGTAACAAATTCTAAAGCATAGTCCCTGTGGGGCTTCCGATAAAATATTCAGAAGCATACAGTGTAAATGTTCTCAAGAAGTTCATTAAATCGCGGGTGATTCTTGAATGGTTGAAATACTTCCTGCCTGTGCATTATTGCATATATAAACTGCGGAAGTGTACAGATTCCATAACAAAAGAGGTGAGTTAATAAGAATAAAGCTAAATACACAACCAATTATTTAATCTTCCATCAGCTTCTATGATGTTACCTCTGGATTCCGTGGTAGAGCATAAGACAGAGTAGCATTCAGAATTTCAAGGACAAGTCTCAAGAAGTCGGTATAAATATGTATCTCAGTGGGCTACAACAAAAAAAATCTACCTCAGTAACACATGAAATATTGTGAAACCATCCATAGAATCCAAATACGAATTTGGTTATGACCCTACAAATCATTAATGAATTACCGCATCATCTGCTGGGAAATTGATTTCTGTGAAGTCGGTTTTAGCATTGTCTACCTTAATGTTTTTGAGTTCTGCCGATCTGTTATACCTACACCCAAAGTTACGGCAGGAACGCAGCTCATAAGACTAACTATAATACAAGAGTCGTCCCATGAGAATAGGTGTCCATAAGTTGGTCATGACACAAAAAAAAATCTTATAAGAGTTCATCCATTTAAATAAGAAAAATTAAAGTGGAAGCCATCTCATCTCTGATTAAAAGGGAATTGTGTATGGTGCCATGGAAAAGAATTATAAGGGCAAAATCAGCCAACAGAAGGAATTAATGACATACTTTCTTGAAAGCATATCAAAAAGGCTGACAAGCCTCTGAGATGCATATGAACTCAAACGGTGGACATGAGGAGCCATGTTTGCTAATGTCGCAAGACAAGTTGTATGGAGATATACATCCTGTAAAAAAGTTACCATATACGTCACATAATTTATGTGTATGTACTAAGAAAATGAGAAGAAGTAGATGAAGAAGAAGACAGGGAACAGATTCCAGGAATAGTTTGTTGAAATATTGCGCGCAAGTAGGTTATACAACATACTACGTGCTTAAATATAAACCCATGGTATTTGTCACTCCACAAGCATTCAACATATTTTTTTTAATTTTATCCCAAGCATTTAAGACTTCGGAATTAGATAAAAAGGGCATGTGAAAACGATATCATCTGTACATGGAACCACACAGAACGTTTGTTGTAATTACTACAATCATACTTTAATCAGATGGGCTTGTCAAGTCATACCCGCAACTTAGATAGGTTGAACTGTACGGTCCTGATCAAGATTATTACCACCAGAGAACCAAGAGATGTTTGATGAAGAAGACGCTCCTTATACCAAGGAACCGTAGGAAGTATCTGTACATGTAGTAATAAAAATTAAGAGAACCTCATATAAGCAAGAAACCATGCAAGAGGGTATATCAGCCTTACCAGTTTGTGAATGCTTGCATTGAATGAAGAATCCTGACTAAGAATTAAAAGTATAATCAGCAGCATGTAGATTTGATTAGATGACCTCGTTGAAGCATTATAGAGTGCCTCCAAAATTGGCATCAACTGTTTATAGATTATCAAACAGAAGACAAAGTATGAAAAAGTCGTTACATAACTGCATGAAGTGGATATGGAGTCATTATACAATCTTAACACCGCAACAATATTTTGAATAAAGTCACAAACAGAAATGACTAATCCAAATGAATCCCCATCAATCGATCGAAGAATAATTTTAGTTAAAACATCACACTAGCCAAAGCGTTGCACTTGATTAATATGCATGTATGATGTACCCCAAGATATTGGAATTCGCACTCCAGCAACTTACCAATGTGTCCAAATCAGTTCGCACCAAAACATATTCCAAGAAATCAGAATTCCCTTGCAATAATGAGTAGAGCAGAAGCACAGAGCCCTCGTCGGCCAAGCACCTGCAGATACATATCCTATTAAGGGCTCAAAGCAAAAGGTAGTCTCATGTCATCAGCCTTTGCGCCGAAAAATAGTATATCGATGCAAACATGCAAAGTATGCACGTATTCTAACTTAACCAGGTACTACAGCACAGTAAATGATCTATGATCTGGGCAATATAATTAATCCATACACAAAGCAACAAGAAACTGCAAGATTTTTCACTAAACTGAAATATAGTTCACCAAAATAATGGGTAGCGCCCTGAATGCATAACACGTGGATTTTAAACATTATAATCAACGTTTGTTCAAGAAGAAAGAAAATACATACATTCCAAGAGTATCAAACAGCAAAGCAAATGGTAACCGCACAAAGGGACCATTATGTGCATTACCATCTGAATCAACACGATCAACTGCAACCACAAGCACAATAAACCAGCATCAAACGTGCATAAACTGGCTAAACCGTGAGAAGGAAATAGCAACGTAGAAAAGAAAACTTAATATCTTACATTCAACATCAGATGCACTTTCTAAGGCCTTGCAATACGGATTATCATAAAAGGTTGCATTCTCTTTCAAAAGAGAATCTAAGCTAACATTATCACCACTTGCTAGAGATTCATTGCTAACAATACACTTGCGATAATGAATGAGAATGAGAAGAACGTTTAGACTGCAATCAGCCAATGGACTCTCAGAGCCTTGGGAAGTTGAACTGACAAGGTAGTTGAATGGCATTAACACAAAATTTGCTGTAGAAAGGGAAACGTGTTAGCAGAGGTTTATATCAGCAACAGGAGCTTCAAACTGTCTCCCACACTCAACAATCACATTCACAACTAAAAATACAATAAACCACATGCCAAACCAGATAAAGAGGCTTAGTTTCTTTCTGTGAATGAAAGAATAAAAAAACTCGTCTACTAAAGAGTTGGGACAACAAAATGACATGGGCATATGGATGTTAGAAACTTAATTCAAGAAAAAACAAGAGAAACACTAGACATAGCAATGTGATAGAGTCAATTAAACCCAATCCTGGATGTCCAGTTTCACTGTCATTAATGAAGAACCAAAAAGTAGTGAAAGATAGATCTTGAAGACGAAATATGACGAAAGCTGCCTCTTAAGAAATGACATTTTTTTAACACAACAAAATCAGAGAACTAAAACCAGTAATTGGACAAGAAATTACACCAAGCGTTGCACATATACTCTAAAAAACCGCTTCAAAGACACAAGTGAATGAAATTCATTAAAAATGACATTAAAGATATTCTTATCGACTTAGTCTGCTGGCAAACACTCAAAAAAGTGGAAGAAAAAGTGTCGTACCTGCCGCAGAACTGACTCTCTGAAAGACACCGGACTGATTTGCATCATAAAATATGGGATAAGAACTATGTAAAGGTAGGTTCGGCCGACTTATAAAATTGAGTAGTAGTTTTCGCATGACCACAATAACCAAGGCACTGTCCTGAAAATTACAATGAGAACTTAGCCACAACAACATTTTGAAGTTTCGACTAAGTTAAAAATCCAGTTACCTGAGCCATGGCGGCATCAATAAACGGATTAAAATCCTTGGGTCTCGGAGATGGACCAGAGAGAAGTTGAGTTGACATGGCAATCAACATAAAGTTAAGCAGTTCCACATGGAGGAGGTATTTCTCGTCGCTATTAAGAAAACACCATACAATCAGAATAATAAATCCTAAATATTTCTCCATCAGGGGAGGGGAAGGATTAATCCAACACTTTTACCTTACATTAACCGAACCAATAAAGCTAAGAACAGAGTGCATTACAAAAACTTCTACATTTTGATCTGCAAAATATAAAAGGATGAAGAATGAAGCCTATGGTATATCGAAGAGAACTAGAAAATACGGCTAAAACAGCTAGACGTGCTGGTTGAGCAACAGAAACAATCAATGGAAGTTCAATAATAGAAACAATCTCAAACAGATATACAAATTCAACCAACGTCATACATGCAGAATCAACCGAAACAATGAGATTGTAGTGACCTTTTCTAAGCGCATACTTGCATATAAGAGAACATTTTATGATGTGGAGAGCGAGTTAGTAAAATCATCAACTCCCATTCTACAGTGTACACAAGCTTTACCTCCTATGAATTCTTTTGATGCTGATTCGGTATCGTTTAAGGACAGACATAACTCTTCAATCCTGTCACTTTTCGCATTTTCAATCAAGTGCTTCAAGAACACGGATGAGACATAAACGACGTTAATTGCCTTCTCATAAGTCAAGGATGATGCTCCGGAGTTCGTAATGCACTCTTGCAAGCACCATGCCATGTGGATTAAAATCTTTGAAAGATGCCTCGTCTTGTAGTTGTTTGTTGCTGCACAAGTAATGCAAAGCCTAAGAGATGTAAAGACGCACAAGGTTGCTAAAACCTTTCACAATAATTTCACAATAATTTCACAATAATGTCCAGTGCCGCAGCCCACCCTTAAACAAAGCCAATTGCTACGAACTCAGTATTTGCTTAATTAAAACAAAAAATGTCATGCGCACTAGAATCTGTCAGTTTGAACCATAGCACATAAAAGCTCCAACATGGCACCTACGCATTAATCAAGGCCTAATGGAATCTTATGCGGCACATAATCGTGTCCATTAACATAGACTATCTAACTAATTAAGAAGCTAGATCACATTCAATTTGGCATCCAGTCTTCCCTCTGAGCCAGACCAATAGTACAACAGAGTTCAAGGAAGCGAAATCCTACTCCTAAAATGTTTAAAGCAATTGAAGGCATAACCAACCTAAAAGCTCGCAAGCTTGTTGAACGGAGTCAGTCGGCCATTGCAGGCTAAGAGGAAGCTCAATCAATTTCTGCCAGAAATCAGAGGAAATAGGAAACGACTCATCTCCGACAAAAGTTCCGATTAGATACTCCACCGTATCCTGCGGCCGTGAGTTGGTCCGACGCGGCGTAGAAGGTACAGCCCCCATCTAAACACCAAGCAACAAAATAAAAAACCCTAGATGCTCAGATTCTCGACTCACTCCTTCAGTACGGTGCCAATGCCGATCAGAATTCAAAACCAAGCAAATTCAAGCCGCAGTAAATTCACACCGACGGCATTACAGATAAAGAAACTCAGAGACGCTCGATCACACTTGTTATCAACAAACGCAATAATCCTTTCCCGTTCGTTACGAACAATGAGAAATGGTAAAGAAACCGGAGGAGCTTCCAATCGAAGGCTTTCAGAACTGAACAAACAAGAAAAATATAAGAAAATAAAAATAGTACTATCGGTTTTACGACGTCGATACGTCACACAAATTTACTCCATTTCCAGAATTGCCCTCGTAGTGGTTCCTTTAATTTCCCATTAATTTTATTTATCCACATATTTTCTAAATTACGCAGGATTAATTTAGAATCTGATTCCGTGGGGCCCACAAATTTGTTAAGGGGCCCACAAATAAGGACAAACATTGTAATTTAGATTTTTCTCAATTATTCATAAAAGTCAACAAACAAAAATACATCACTTTAATTTTAGTTGGGGGAGAAATAAATTAAATTTGTTTCCTTTCTGAGTTTAGTCTCTAAATTTGTAATATTCTGTTTATTTGACAAGTTTTTAAATTTTCAGTTTCGAGTTTAATATTGAAAAAGTCAATTATATATTAATTACAAAATAAAAAAGGAAAAAAATTGGAAGCTTATTTAGGTAGTAAAATTAGAATTATACATAAATTTAATAAAATTGGTTTAGGGATTGAGCTATAATCACGTGTGTGCGTGTCTACTGCACTTATTTATGGACTTTGTAAGTGGTGGGAAATCAACGGATGAGATCTGGATAAATTGGAGGGAAGCGATATTGACGGTTTGATGGATGGTGATTAGACAAGAAAGGAAATTCGTTAATAACATGAGAAGTTGGGCTGTCGGTAGGCCCATATGAATGTGGGACGTTTGGAGGCCCATGGAGTTCGGCCCTTTGAAATATATATATAAAATAATAATAATAATTTTAAAAAAATTATTATTATTTTAAAATTGGAGCTCAAAATCCCAATTCAAAAGCGCGCGTGCTAATTTAGGAATGATCAGGTTTATAAATAAAAAATACTCTCTCCATTGGTAGACTATTGATAGAGGTTTTTCAAAAGCCTAAAGCAAAACCATAAGAAGAGGTTATGCTCAAAGTGGACAATATCACTATTGTGAAGAGTCGTATTCGTCTAACATGGTATAGAGTCATGTCCTCAACTTAGTCGTGTTTGTCTAACAATCTTCATTTGCCTCGTTCAACAAATTCTCCCAAAACCTCTCATCTAAATCATCATCTTTCTCTAAACTCTTATCTTTTTGGTTCATTTGATCATCAAGGGCGACGTCATTCACGACGGGCAGCTGTCCTTGGTCGATGCGTCGTCTTCGCTTCCGGTTGATAGCGTCCTCTAATTCTCTGTTCTTGTGTTTTTGATGGATTAAGTGTTGGATGAAATCTGGGTTTTGAATTGCTTTTGCCAAGAAGTTCATCATTAGTTGTTGTTTTGTCTCTGTTTTTTTCAGCCGCCGTTCCATTGTTCGCAGGTACGTTTTCATGGTTTGCTGCTGTTGTCTTAGCTTCACTACCTCCACCATTAGTACCTGTTTATCACGCTGCAGCCGGTTGGCCTCGCCGTCGAGCCCAAACCGTCCGACCTCGATACATGGGTCTGGAGCTTGGTGGTAAACGTTCGGTTGCAGAGCTTTTCTCCTTCGAATCAGCTTCAGAAGATGTCTCTGCCCTCGCAAGAAGCTTTCGTGAGCGAATTCCCACTTGTCTGGATCCACCTTTCTAAATCCCTACCAGAAAAAAAAACATAGAACTATTGATTTGGTTGAATTAAAACAACACCCATTTGAAATTGACTTACGTAGGTATTCAGTTGTCTAACGAAGCTTGAGAAATTGCAGTGTTTGAAGTATTTGGGAAGAAGGGATAAGGAAAAGGATTGAAGATCCCAAACCACGAAGCTATTGTTGCCTCTGCTCCAAGACACAATATGATCGGTGGCTGTGTCTTCGATAAATTCGTATGTTTTTGTCAGAAATGGCGGCGGACCTGCTTCGTGAAGCCCCTCCATCGGCTGAGGAGGAGCTGGCGTCGCCGTGGGTGGCAAAACTCCGCCGGAAAAGGAAGAACTCGACGCCGGAAACTCCTCCTTCACCTGGCGGGAAAAATTCATGATCTGGGTCGTTTTGAAATTCAGTCGAGAAGGAAAAAGTGAAGAACTGAAGAGACGAGGTGAGAGAGAGAAGGTGTTGAATGGAGAAACGAATCGGCGCTAATTATAGAAACAGGGGAAAGAAACAGGGGAGGCATTTCCCCTTTGAGAATGGCGTGAATTTAATTAAGGAAGGTGTGACAGATATTTTTCTCTCTCTTAAAAAATATTTCTTACTCATTTGGGAAAGTCATAATTTTTTTTCTTTTTGGAATTTTTAATTCTGGAAAAGGAACACGTGGACCAATGAATCTTCATGTG
The DNA here is from genome assembly GCF_002738365.1 of Cucurbita moschata. Lineage (NCBI taxonomy): Eukaryota > Viridiplantae > Streptophyta > Magnoliopsida > Cucurbitales > Cucurbitaceae > Cucurbita > Cucurbita moschata. Next base: position 46,476 of record NW_019268536.1, read on the forward strand.
GGGTCATCTTTAATATAAAAAAAAAACATATTATAAGAGAAATATCTTGTAGAGTTTGATTTGCCGACTAAACCTGTTTGATAAATACAAAAAGTTTTTAAAAAAAATCTTTCATTTAACTTTTTGTTTTCAGAACATTTTCACCTTAATTTTTATTTAGAATTTTAGTTTCAAAAATATTTAAATTTTATGTTTTATTTCTATTTGTTATTTCATCTCTAATCTTGAATTAACTAATATCAATTTTCACTAGTTTTTCTATACATTAGTTAAAATTAATTAAAAAAATCAAATGAAAATTAAACTAACAACCATTTTTTATTTAAGAATAACGAGAATCAAAAGATATTTTTTCTATAAAAAATTAAAATAAATAGTTAAGCTTTTTTTTTTTTTTTTTAAATGCAAATTTGTTCTTGTAATATAATAAAATGTCATTTAAAATTTAAAAGGGAATTAAAAATTAAAATAAAGGTGGGAGACACGTATAGGACTGTAAAGGTGGGAGAGACACGTGGTGGCGCCTGAAGCGGCATTGTTTCTCAGCCAATGACGCGTAACTAAATACACCACTTAACGCTTCTGTTTTTCACTTCTTTTTTATTTTTTATTCTTCTACCAGCTAAGGACTCGTGTAGAACCTGCTCACACCACAGCCCCCACTATTCATCTTTAATTCTTTATTGCAATCCTGCACATTCACATATGGAGTCATTTCTAGCCAAGCATGACCCGTCTAAGATGGAAGTAGTCCCCCACGTAGTCCCACGCTTACTAAATAAAAGGAAGATCACGACACTATCCTCCAAGTATGACCAGCCTAAGATGGAAGGAGTAGTCCCACGTTTACTAATTAAAAGGAAGATCACGACACTACTTCATTGGAACAAGGCCTCTTGAGAAAACTAACTAAAAGTAAAGTCATAAGAATTTATTCTCAAAGCGAACAATACTATAGCATCGGATATTTGTGGTTCCTAATAGCCACAGACATCTCCAAGAAAACGAACATGCATACCAAACCATACAAATAATAACTTTTATTTCAAACTGTGGACGCGGGAGTAGCCAGAGTTCATGCTGCAGCATCAACGGCTTGATTACCAGCTTCCTTCTCCACAAAACATTTAAGATACTCCTTCCTGCAGAGCAGCAACAGAGGTTAGAGTGATATGTGTAACAGAGACAAATTCATGGCAGGGGGCACAAGAGAAAAGCTCAAGACCGAACCAACCAAGCAATGGCAATACCTTGCGGGAAGATGATCGTTGGGACGGTTGTGAGGAGTCCACACAGGATCACCAACAAAGAGTCGCATAGCCTATAAAAATTTGCTTCATCAGAAACATTGTACTTGGGTTGGAACTTAGAAGCTTGGTCTATTGCTATACCTTGATGTAATTGTCAGAATCAAGAGTAAAGCGATGATAAATTCCAGCAGGCAACACGATCATTGCTCCCTTCTTCACCCAAACGCGAATCCATTTGTCATTCAGATCCCTAACATCAAAATAGCCTTCATCCACCCACGTTAAAGAAAATGAAGATTATAAGCTACATATATGGATATGATTGAAGAACCAGAAATATAACTAATCCTACCACTCCCAGACACACAATAACGGATCTCCTCATCGGTGTGAAGGTGTTCCTCATAAAAGCTTTTAATCTTCTCTTCATAATTAGGAAGCTTTTCTGGACAGACCTCACAGAAGTCCTGACAAAATCGATTTCAAGCCAATTTTCTCAAGCATAAGAACATGTTTTTGTCCCTAAGGAAAATTCAAAGACTATTACCATGTAGGAGTAATTACGATCACGACGTATCTTCATCAATTCCTCATCTGTTTCATATATGTCTGCGTCTAGTCTCCAGCTCAGAACTCCAAGTTCTAAAATGTAAACATATTTCACACGATATAAGTCTACCTGAAATCACATAGCTCTGTACAACTAGCAAGGCTTACCGTCCAGTTGTTGCAGGGACAGATACTGCTTGGGCTCAAGGTGATGGGGAAGCCTCTGGTCTTCCTCAGTATCATCCATATACCATGCCTGAATCACTTCCTCTCTTGGATCCTGTAAATGCAAGTTTCAGTCTAGGGCAGCACCGTCTTGATATTAGGAGTTAGCAGAAGAACAAACCGCGCAAGATTTCCAAGACAGAAAACGAAACCTCAAGAAGAAATCATCCAAAAATTTTCCATAAATGCAAAGCCGATTGCCTATTGACCCTAAATCTACACCATCCCCAAGTGAGGCAGAAATGAAACCAAAACTCTATACGGAAAAGAAGAACAGAAGAATTTGTGGCGATCAAAGACATGGAAAGAAGCGATGCAAAGAATTGGAAGGAGATATTTACCTTGTCAGGAACAGCCATCGTCAACTGCGACCTTCGGCCTCTGCTTCAGAATAAAAATCGGATCAAATTCGAATGCTTCTAAGGCAACGCGTGAACGGGCGAAAACAAAGCACCTATATACAGATTCATTGCACCCCAAAAAGACGATAATACCCAGGAATCTTGGGGTCATATTTCTTGTCTAGATTCATTGGTATTTTCTTCCCACCTTTTTATTTTCTATTGGACGATATTTAAAGGAAAAAAAAAAAAAAATCGTGTATACAGTTATTGTGCTTGAATATCATATATTTATGGACTTTTCCCTAAATGAGAGTTTTTTACATTAATAAAATAAATGTGTAAAGAAAGAATATAAGAAAAGGGTATAGTTGGAAATAGAATACCAGAATCGCAGGTCCATTTGGTGGAAGCTTGGACCGGACCGGATAGCAGACCGGTGGGTCCAGTTAGGGTGGCGATTTTGGGTTTTCGAATTTAAAAATTAAATTAAAACTTTAATCTAAAATTAATTTAAAGTAATTGTGATGGAAATTTAGTAAAAACTAATTTATTTATAAAATTGAAGTTAATTAATACACATATGATTATTTAACTTAGAAATCAAATGAAAGAAATTTTCTATTTAATGTTAGTTTTGAACGATTATTTATAAATTTTAAATTAAATAATACGACATTTGTTTAAACTATAACCCAATTCCATAATTATACATGAATTTATTTTAGTTCGTAGATCATTCGTACTATCTGTCATCCTAAGATGTTGAACAAGATTGTTGTAAATGGGTTGGCACCATTCGAAGCCGATTAACCGAGAATCCAACCAAAAAAAAAAATTAAATAAAAAACAAGTCCGATGGAGCATAACTCAACGGGTTCCACCTGTTACAACGCCAAAAAGACGTAGACAAAGTGAATAAAATAAATATAATAATAAAAAAAATAATAATTAAATCAAATATTTCTACTTTGGTACATACCTAGATTTTATTGCGTTATAGTATTGGGGTTTTATTTTTTGTCTTCTTATAATACCTCCCTTTTTATAGTATTTGGTAGGTAAGAAAAACGGTTGCATCAAAAATATAATATAGTAAATTAATAAATAAAATAAAATTTAACAAAATTCACAGATTTTAACCAAATATCAGTATCCACTAAATAATAAAAACTGTTATTACTCTTAATTAGATTACTAATTATACTAAAAATAATAATTAAGTTACCAAAAATGTTGCATCTCATACAAAAATAAGTTTAGAATTCTACAAATTTGGACCAATTGTCTCACTTTCTTAGTCACTTACCATACATATACATACAAAAACTATTAATTTCTCAAAATAAATATCCCCATAATTAATCACCTGAAATAAATTTTATTTATATTTATTAAAAAAAATACCTAAAATAAATATAATTTTTATATATATATATATATTTTATAGAATTTTAATAAGTGATCCATATATGAGATTTGCTTTTATCAAGCCCATAATTTAATCAAATCCTAATTATTTTTCCTTCCATATTTTCCTTTTCTAATTTTCCATTCTTCCAAAATATATCTTTTTAAAATTAAAATTTACATTTCTCATTTCTCTGCTCTATATAAACTCGCCATATCCATTCATTCGTCACCATCCAATTCTATCGTATTTTCATCTTTTAACTCTTCAAATTCTTCATTTTAACTCAGAAATGAAGTTGTTTGTTTCCTTTGTTTTCCTCTTTTTCATTGTTGTGTTAAGCTCATTGACGGAATCAGCTTCGTCGTATTTCAATGTTCTTGATTATGGAGCAGATGGAAATGGCAAAACGGATGATTCAGAAGTTAGTTTAATCTGAATGTTGATTTTTTCTAGAGGGATTCTCTCGTTATTGCTTGTAATAACTTGTTTTATTTGTTTTTCTCTGTGTTAAGGCTTTTTTGAAAGCATGGAATGATGCATGTGCATCAACAGAAGACAACCCAACGTTACGTGTACCATCTGGAAAAACTTTCCTGTTGAACCCTCTCAAATTCCAGGGTCCTTGCAAGTCCAAACGAATCAATTTTGATGTAGCTTATCTAACCCGGTTGCTCAAAAAAATTGAAATTGAAAATTTTATGGTAAATTTATACACTATTTTGTGATTTTATAGCTTGGTGGAATTGTAATGGCTCCAAGCAAGGATGAATGGTCCAGTGATGGTGTTGATAAATGGATCCAATTTTACGACATAGATTCTCTCACCGTTAAAGGAGATGGACAGTTTGATGGCCAAGGTTCTTCTTGGTGGGACAAAGATTGTCATAAACATTGCAAACGGCCAACGGTAACTTTTTTTCTTTTTTTTTCTCTTTTTTTTTTTTCCTTTTAACCTTTTTACTTTTTTTAATTATTACCAAGGGTTAAATTTATAATATATGATTTTGCAGGCAATATTTTTTCACAACTGCAACCGTCTTCATCTAAGTAAAACGAAGCATGTTAATAGTGGCAGAAACCATATGTCCATAAATAGTTGCAATGATGTAATTATTTCAGATATTCATATTACTGCTCCTAATGAGAGTCCAAATACAGATGGAATTGATATTTCCGGATCAAAAAATGTTCGTATTCTAGATTCTTTTATAGGCACAGGTAACAAATTAATGTTATGATTCTCCGTGATTATTAAGTACATAATTTTATGTTTTTATTTATTGACTTCAATGTTAAATATTGCAGGTGATGATTGTATTGCAATTAATGATGGATCTTCAAATATTGATATAATAGGTCTCACTTGTGGCCCCGGTCATGGCATAAGGTAAAAATTACATTTTATTTTCCATGTTTGATATTAGTTGAAATTTTCATTTATTTTAATATATTTTGTGGTGTTTATTTGACTGAAGCATTGGAAGCTTAGGAAAAAACGGTGATTATAATGTTGTTGAAAATGTCTATGTAAGTGAGTGCATCTTACAGGACACTCAAAATGGAGTTAGAATCAAGACTTGGGAGGTGATAATATGTTTTAATTTATTTATATATAATATTTAATATATCTTATAAAATTATTAAATATTTTTTAACCGTAATTACAGGGTGGATATGGATATGCAAAAAATATCACATTTGAGAAAATAACACTCGAAAATGTAAAAAACCCAATCATTATCGACCAACATTACACAGCTTATGCATATGGAAGGAAAAATAAGGTACACAACAAATCAATTTCATCTCGTTTTCATTATTATTATTATTATTATTATTTTGTCATAGATTTTTATATTGGTTTGTTTGTAGGGAAGGGAAATAAAAGTGAGCGATGTGACATATCGTGACGTCCATGGAACATCAGCAAATGAAAAGGCAATTACATTGGATTGTTCTCGAGCTCGTTGCACAAATATTATTATGGAAGAAGTGAATATTACGACATCAACTTCTGATGAAGAAGCCAAATCTTTTTGCCAAAATGCTGATGGAGAATCCACATCTACAGTTCCCCCGGTGCCTTGTTTATCAAAATCTCATTAAAATTTTGTCCTAATTACGCCTTGTTTATCAAAATCTCATTAAATTTTATAGATGCATTTTGATATATTATGGGTTGTAATACTGGAGAACCGATTTAATGTTCCCTCTCCTAATTATAGTCTATTGAGCTAAATAAGACTCAAAATCTTTTCTTGCAAATTTGTTTTCTTTTCGGGTACTCGAAATTAATTATAATTTTTGTTAATTAAACACCGCTCTCCAAAATGTAATGATATTGTTCACTTTGAACATAAACTCCTGTGACTTTGCTTTGGGCTTCTCAAAATGCCTTATTCGTATTCATTTCCTTGATTATAAACCTATGATTTTTACTTCCCTCGCAATTTTAATTTTTTTTTGGATAATAAATATTTTTTTGAAAGAAATTAATGCTAAGGATAATTTTTAAAATTTATTACATTTCAAAAAGTAAGTTTGAATACTTTTAAGGAGATATTATATATTAAAAATGTGAATCCTTCATCCACGCCTCACTAAAGGGGAAGCCTAAGTGAAACTAAACCAACAAATTTGGTTCTTTTTGACTAAAACCCTAAACCCATTCAAACAAAACCCATCACTTTTGTCACCGACCAAACGGCGGCGGCGGCGGCGGCATCTCTCAAAACCTACAAATCCTCTCAGCCGCCACTAGAAGCAGCTTGGCAACTCCCTGTGTCCACATATCATACTCTCTTTGGTTTCTGCACTCGAATTCCACCACCCCTCGGAGCAATGTCTTCACCCCAAAGTACCGCCGGTCCTCGCCGCCCTCCAGCAGGTGCCGCCCTGCCCATGCCGGAATGTCTTTTACTACACCCACCACCAAATCTGTACGAACATATTTCATAAATAAAACCCAAAAAAAGCATAAAGTTAATCGGTGTTTTATTTTATTTTATTATATATAATTTAATTAAATCTTATGTAAAATGATTCGTTTCCATTTTTTTCTAACTTTGCTGCGTCTGCTCTTTACCTTTCATCAATCCCCAAGAAAGACAATTTAATTAAATAATTAAATAAAAACTCACTCTTTTTCTTTTTGGTTATGGTTCCCGCCACGTGCCTGCTCTTCATCTTCAACACAACCTGTTCAATCATGGAAACCCATACACTTAAACAATTTCAATATATATATATATATGAATATAATGAGAGAAAAAAAAAAAAAAAAAAAAAAAAAAA
>NW_019268536.1:54097-69158 GCF_002738365.1 Cucurbita moschata
AAAAAAAAAAAAAAAAAAAAAAAAAAAAAAAAAAAAAAAAAAAAAAAACCTGATTGGTTCTACTCAGATAAACAGAGACGAGTTTCCAATGGAGATCGCCTGCACATGAAAAAGCTAATTAAAAGGAAGAAAAAGAACGGAGAAATGGGATTGTTTGAATCAGTGACATACGTTCATGTTGAGTGTAAGCTCTTTTTATAAATTCATGATGATCTTCTTAATTAGTAAATGGGAGACTTACTCCCGACAGTTTTCAACAAAAGGTTACCGTTACGAGTCCGTTTAAGAAGTTCGCAGCCCTTGGCAAGCAATCCTCGATAGCAGATAGGTTGAATTATGTCAAGCTTTGAGTCACAAGGTTGCAGCTGATCTCCACTCAACTTTTGATTTACGACGATGTTATTAATTAAGCTACCATGGCTGGAGCCCTCGCCGCTCGACGATGCTCCTCCCATCCCTTTCTCCGCTGCATTCCACACGTCCTTTGTCGCCCGTGACTTCAGCGTTGCTGCTCCTCTTAGTGCTACAATATCCATTCCACAATGTCATAATATCAAAGTATTATTAATACATATATATATATATACATTTATTTTTGAATTCAAAAGAAGTGATTGAATTCTTTTGAAGAAAACAAATTCAAAGAAGAATTAGAATCAATTCTAAAAAGTTACAAAAGAAATTTAAGATAAAAAATTTGTAGGACGCAACCCTATAGCCGAAAATAAGAAAACGACAATATAACCTGTTGCAGCGGCGGCGGTGAGCGTCATAATATCGCCGGCGGACTTGACATTGACGGCGGAGCTAATAACAGAAGCGAGGTGATCATGTTCGGCTCCCATAGCTTCAGCAGCCTCCACGCATTGAGCGGCGACCAATGTAGCGGCGGAGGCCAAAGCTATATCGGTCTTATGAATATCTTCCCGGTCGTTTACTCCGTTGGAAGACGCAGAGGCGGAAGCAATGGCGGCGATGGCAGCGGCCACCCCTGCAACCGAAATAGCAGCATGAAGCTGGGCATTCTGAACTCTGTTTTCCTCTTTCCTCCTCTCCTTGCGCTCCTTCAGCCAACGCCCGACCGTCTTTCCGCCGCCAACAGCGGCGGTGCCGGACCCATTCACGGTGGCTCGAAAATGGGTATTGAAAGAATAGTTGGATCGGTAAAGCTGCATGGAATGTTGGCGATTCATGATTTAGAGAAATTTAGGGGAAATGAGTTTTTTTTTTTTTTTTTCTTTTTTCCTCTGTTCTTTTGGTTAGCAATTGATCAACAATTGACATCGCCATGGTAGAAACGAATGAAATTGATCTGAATAATGGTCGCCGGAAACTCCCTGATTCTCGGATACCCACCATTGATTTTGATGAACCTTAAATCCTAAAGACCAGGTCTCTTCAAAGTTTCCATGGTCAACTATAATTCTAGAGCCTAATTCAACCAAAAAAACAAAAATTCCCGGAAATCCACTGTTTTAAATCATATTTAGTTAATATTAATGGTTTTAATAGTTGTAATAATGTAATGTAATGAATAAATTATATCTAAAAATGGACTTTTTTAATTTACGACCGAGCCAGAGTGACAGGAAGAGGAACCTTGGAGTCGAGGTCGGCGATTTCAGAGGGAGAAAAAGGTGGGCTGTCGGTTAATGAACCGCCGCTGTGGGCGGCGTTGAGTGGGCCGCTGCTATGCGACAGCCGACCGGAAGTCCGAGGAGACACATCCTGCTGCACCACAAACACACGCAGATTTTCAGAAAACGACACAAATTTCTCAATTTAGAACAAATTAGGAGAGTACCGAATGAGACAAAATCCGGTCCATGACCATTTGGGAAGTTTCAGAAGAAGTAAACGAAAATGGGTTCATAAACACCAAGAACCCGTCGGCGTCGCTGCTGGAATTTTCCAACACAATATCACCCCAATTCCCGCCGCCGTGACTGCCGGCCGGAATCCGGGAATTGACCAAGTGGGTCGACGGCGAAACCCTCCAAGATCTCGAAAGGAACTCCAAGGAGGAATCCAGAGGGGCGAGGGAGGACGGCCGGGACATGGCGGAGATTGAGAAGAGGAAGAAGAAGACAAAAAGGGAGAGAAAATAAAAGACAGGAAAATAAACGGATTGAGTGTTGGTTAAGGTTTTTGGGGAAATTTAAGGAGAAATGTGACGTTTTTGCTGTGTGCCACTTTCTTGTTTCTTTTGCTTTAATCTTAAGCTTCCGGAGCTTAAACCAACAAAACAATGTAACATATTCTGCACTTCCCTTTTACTTTCTCAATTTATGGAAATGGTCCCTAACTTTTCCCCTATTATCAATTTTACCCATTTATATAATAATCTTAATCTTACGAACGACTAAATTCAAAATTTCAAAATAATTAAATGAGAAGTTACGAAAAAAAATATTATTTTGTATAATTTTCTTTCTTTACTATTTAAAATTATAAAATATATTTTCTTTTAATTCTTTCGTTCAAACCAAACAAGCCTTTTTGCCGCAAATCTAGATACTAGGATGTTTCTTTTATTTGGGCCTTCTGGCCGAATTCTTACGGCCCAAAATCCAGCCTTCTCCATTATGGGCCCAGGCCCAATATATTTACATAATCGAGGCCCAAACTCAAAAAATAGCCTAAAATAAAAATTCAAACTTTTTATTATTCTTTTAGGTTTTACTCGTTATATTATTTTAGTAGAAATCGTATTTTAAGTAGTAATATTTTTATTTTTTTAATTCTTAAAAATGACTATTTTAATCCATGTGTAAAACAAATTTACCAACTTAAATTTGTTGGGAGTGAGTCCCACGTTGGCTAGTTTAGGAATGATCGTAGATTTATAAGTAAAGGAATACGTTTCTATTGGTATGAAGCTTTTTGGGAAGCTCAAAACAAACTCATGAAAACTATTCTCAAAGTAGACAATATTATACCATTGTGGAGAGTCGTGATTCTTAATTTTTTAAGACAAATAAACAAGCTATTTTCTAAAAAAATAAGTATAAAAATAATGGCTAAAATGATATATAATAATAATTTATAATTTAAAAGAAAGAAGTAAAGTTTAGGTGGTCGGAAACCCGTGAAAGTAAGTAAAAAATGGATGGTTGAGGTGGCGGTGGGCGGCGAGTGGGAAAAAACACGGGAACGTGACGGACATCCGACAGGATAAAGCGTCAACAGCAATCGAATTCAATGCTGACGCGACAGTCTCCACAAAACTCCCACTCCCAATTTCTACCTATATCTTATAACAAATTAACAATTAAATGTCCCCTTTTTCAATAATAATAATAATTATATATATATATATATATAAACATCAACTTCAATATTCCAAACATGTTTGAAAATTACATGTCTCAAAATGATAAGACAACTACATATATCATGTTTCAAAATTAATCAAATTTAAAATTATTAAAACCCAAATAAAAATTAATTATTTCATTTCTCTTACCAATTGATTAGTATTCATATCTCCTAATAAAATAAAATAAATAAATAAATAAAACTATTCCCTAATTAATGACTTTAGCACATGGAAAGATTTATTTGCTTAATTTTTAAATGAGCTCCATGTGGAGAGCACCTAAGCATACTTAGACAACATATTAATCAAATCTACACTAATTATTTATTTCTAAGTTTTTATTTTCAGATTTCCAATAAAAATTAATATTATGAATAACCCACTTAATTTAATTTTCCATCCCTTAATAAACAAAAATGTAACGCGAATTAAAAGCTTATTGTATAAATTAAAAGTATAGTTTGATTATTAATTAGTATTCATAAAGGGGATGAAACAAGGCAAAGTGCTTCCCAAAAGCAAAACAGGAAGTTGAAACGAAGAGAAGCACTTATTATTACAAACAGGCCATGTGAGTGCCAACTAATTATTGTTTAATCATTTAATAAATAATATTATCTATTTTTTCCTATTTTGTTTACAATTTTGTTTATTTACGTAAAAATATATAATACTTTTAAAGTCTTATCTTTTTGGTCCCCAGGAACCTTCTTATTTTATTTTCTTATTTTTTAAAATTACGTGAAAATTCACTTTTATCTTATATTTGTATGAGTTGGGTTCATATAATTTAGTATAAAATTAATTAATTACAAAAATATTAAATATATTTGTTTTTATCTTATTCTTTGAAAGCCACTAAATTATTGAAGATAATGTTAATGTAACGAGGCATGTGGAAATCTGACATTAACACAAATATAGTATAAATTAATGGATAATTAATTAATTAATTAATATTTATTGTTTAATTAAAGTAGCAATATGATAAGGTAAATACAAAAAGAAGAAGGTCATCGATATATTCCAGAATCTGGGAGCTTACCACTCTGTTTCTCAACACGTAAATTTGTGAGTACTGACAAACAACACGACATGTAACTGAAGGCCGCCATTTTCGTCTCAAAAGCTCATAACGAAGCGAGAGATCTCCATTTTTAGTTGATTCAGAGAACAAGAAGACATGGGTAAGGCCGGAAAATGGCTCAAGAATTTCCTCTCCGGCAAGAAGTTCGACAAGGAACATTACCAAATCGCCAATCATGTTTCTGTTGTTTCCTCTGGAAATTCAACGATTCCGGTTTCGTCTCCCAAAGAGAAGAAGCGATGGAGTTTCCGGCGACCCTCACCGGCAAAGGAGGTGAACACGCCGGGATCGAATGTCGCCGTCGCTGTCAACCCATCTGTGAATACCACGTTTGATATGGAGAAGGAACAGGAAAAACACGCTATGGCGATGGCTGCTGCGACGGAGGCGGCAGTCGCTGCTGCACAAGCCGCCGCCGTCGTGATTCGTTTGACTGTAGCGTCGAATGGGAAAGATAGTAGAATTGAAGAAGCTGCTGCGATTAAAATCCAATCCGTTTTCAGATCTTATCTGGTAAATGCACAAAACTCGAATTGACGACCGCCCAAATCGAAATCTGAAGAAATTGTGTTTGTGATTGAAAATGCAGGCGAGAAAGGCGCTGTGTGCTTTGAAAGGGTTAGTGAAATTGCAGGCGATGGTGAGAGGCCATTTGGTGAGGCGAAGAGCCACCGAAACTCTGCGGTGTATGCAAGCTTTAGTGACGGCGCAGGCCAGAGCACGAACACAGAGGATCAAAATGGCGGAAGATTCACAGCCCACTGCCCATTCATGGCACTCATCCCATCGAAAATCTTTCCAAGAAAGCCGTCAAAGACACACCCATCAAGTAATTTTCAAACCCCATTAAAATTTGATCTTGTTTTCTTCATTTTTGTAACGATATGGTACAACTCTGTTTTTTTCCCCCTTTTATGCAGGAGATTGACAGAGAAATGGAAGAGAACATAAAGATCGTGGAGATGGATTTAGGTGGAAGTCTAAAGAATCGCAATAGCTACAGCCATAATACCTATTCGAATCAAGAAAACTACCGTCTCTCGCCGGCGCCGTCAGCGATGACCGACATGAGCCCGAGAACATTCAGCGGCCATTTCGAAGATTACGCCTACGGAACAGCTCAAAGTAGTCCCCAATGCTTCTCCGCCATGGCGAAATCCGACCCAAATCGCATCCCATTCGAATTTCCCAGATCCGAATATGCAGAATCTTTGTCTTACGATTACCCATTGTTCCCAAATTACATGGCGAACACCGAATCGTCGAAGGCGAAAGTGCGGTCGCAGAGCGCACCAAAGGCTAGGCCAGAGTCGCTTGAGAGACAGCCGAGCCGAAGGCGGGCGTCAGTGGAGGGGAGGAACATTCCAAGGGCGGTGAGAATGCAGCGGTCGTCGTCACATTTGGGGTCCGCCGCGAAGAACTACGGGTATCCTCCATGGGCGGTGAAGCTGGACCGGTCGTCAGTATCGCTGAAGGACAGCGAATGTGGGTCGACGTGCTCGGTGCTGACAAATCTGAACTATTGTCGATCGGTGGCATCGCAGGAAGTGAGTATTGAACAAATTTAAATTGGTACGTTTTTTTTTTCTTAACCCCATTTTGAAGGAATTTTGTTTGTTTCTTCTTCTTTGTTGCAGGTTTATGGGAACAGGCACTAACAGAGAAGATGATGAAATAATAACAATAATAATAATAATAATAAAAACCTTTCCAATTTCTGACCTTTCTTTGATTCTTTTGTTTTCCCTTTGGTGTGTGTGTGGGTGTTTTGTTTTAGTCTTCAATGGAATGTAATTATAATTTGTAATGTTTTTGTTAATAAAATTGCTTAATGTTTTTGTTATTTTATATATCTTATTTGATATTTTATTACCAAACAATTATCTAAGTATCTTATTGTTATTTCTGTTTATTACAGTTTTGTAATTTATTTGATTATAAATAAGATAATTTTTCCACCATTTAACTAGGTGAATTCAACAAACATTCTCCGTGTCTATCCAAAAAAAAATTATTATTATTTTTTGTTGGGATCAAAATAAGATTCTAGCTGGAAATTTGCATGGATCGGATTATACACGGGTCGAATCACGGATGGAGAATATAATTCTCCTATTGACACTATTTAGTTAACAAGATAAACCTCTCTCCATTCCCTTTTCCTACTCTATTTTTTATCCTATGCAAGTAGGGGCTCCGGTAGGACTTAAAGGAACATCTCTAAACTTATGGTATATTGTCTTGTAAAGCGTGATGGGCTTCAAATTGGACCACAAACTACCTTATTGGGCTTCAAATTTGATTTAGTGTTATTGAGAGATTAATTTATTAATTAAGATTCTCGTCTAAATTAGCCGATTTTAGTAGATAAATAAGTGTAGAGATGTCGGTGGGGCGGGGGAGGGACAGGGAAGTCATCTCCATCCCCATCACGACTACCTATTTCATTTCTCATCCCTACAAATTTTTTCATTTATGTTTACGGGAATGGAAGCGGAGATTACCCGTGATTTTTTTATAAATTTACCTACTAATTTATTTTTCTATACTTTTCATTTTAATCTTGAATAAGTCTGTAAGGTAACAATGTTACCAATGTGGTAACAAATTATGATGCAGACATTGACAACTAATTTTATTTTAAAATAAACATTCATGTTAATAATATTCTTAATATAGTAATTAAATAATTTGATATTCATTTTATATACGCCATGCCAAATCACCCTTTTAATCTTATCAACATGACATTATGATTTAAGCAATCATTATTTATTATAAATTAAAACAAAAAATTTACCTAAAATGTGAGAAATTAATTAAATTGGTAATTTTGAAAAATAATTTTCTATTTTCACATTTTAGAGAACAATTAATTAAAAAAAAAAAAAAACAAAGTTTGTTAAAACTATATATATAAAATAGATAAAAAAAAAAAGTATTTAAGAGGTTAATTTGTTTAAAAAAACTAAAAACAAAAATGGTTTCATAATTAGTTTTTGAAATTTATGTTAATTTTATCAAAATTATCCAAACAGGCATTTCTGAGTCAGATCTGGTGCCTCATCGATTTCCAATGGTCAAACGGCAGTTGACTTGCGCCACGTGTCGAGAAAAAAATGGGTCCCCGAATCCACTCTGGAGAAGATCCCCGAGGCCGAACTGGTTAATCAGCACATTATATATCCGACGCACAAACCCAAATCACCCAGTAAAACTCATCCATTAAAGTTGGAATTATGGGTAATGAAGAGATTGAGAGCCCTCACCGTGTGGCCATTCCTCCGACCAAGCCGTTCTTGGTGTCCTTAGGCGCCAATCTCAAAGAGACCTTCTTCCCCGATGACCCTTTCAAACAGTTCAAAAACCAGCCCATAGGAGCCCAGATTCTTCTCTGGCTTAAATACTTTATCCCCTTCCTCGAATGGGCTCCTCGCTACACCTTCAATTTCTTTAAAGCCGACCTCGTTGCCGGCATCACCATCGCCAGTTTGGCCGTCCCTCAGGGCATCAGCTATGCCAATCTTGCCACCATCCCCCCCATCATTGGCCTTTGTAAGTTCGTGCACGATGCCTTTTGGTTTAACACCATGTTGGTTATTAATCATTTTTTAATGCAGATTCCAGCTTTGTGCCGCCATTGATATACGCCATGCTTGGAAGCTCCAAAGATTTGGCGGTGGGGACTGTGGCGGTGGTGTCGCTTCTCATGTCCGCCCTATTGGGGAAGGAAGTCAGCCCGGTGGAGCATCCCAAGGAATATGTGCAATTGGTTTTCACTGCCACTTTCTTCGCCGGAGCTTTTCAGGCCTCTCTCGGCTTTCTCAGGTAAACCATTTCAGTTTGGATAGAAATCACGACTTTCCATAATGATATGATATTGTCTACTTTAACCATAAGCTCATGTGGCGTTGCTTTTGGTTCTCCAAAATACTTCCCATGAGATGTATTCCTTGTTTGCTTATAAACCCATGATCATTTTTTTTTGACGTAGGACTCCCTCCTAACATTGATCAACAATCTTTCCCTCGAACAAAGTACAACATAAAGCCTACCCTGAACCCCATGGTGCCCTCGAATGGTCTCTCCTCAATCAAGGCTTGACTCCTTCGCTAGAGCCCTCGAACAAAGTACACTATTTGTCTCAACAATCATCAATAATCCTCCTCTCGAACAAAGTACAACATAGAGCCTCTCTTGAGGCCTATGGTGCCCTCGAACAGTCTCTCTTTAATCGAGACTCGACTTCTTTTCTGGAGCCCTCGAACAATTACACAATTTATTCGACATTTCTGTCACTTTTAACTACACTTTGAAGCTCAAATTCTTTGTTCGACATTTGAGGATTTTATTGACATGGCTACATTTAAGGTATAACTCTAATACCATGTTAGGTTCATAATTCCTTATTCGACCTTTGAGGATTTTATTGACATAACTAAATTTAGGGCGTAACTCTAATAACAAGTTAAAAATCTTGATTTTTCACAATGGTAATGGTATGATATTGTTTACTTTGAATGACTTTGTTTCGAGCTTCTCAAAATGTCGAGTGCAAATAAAATATAATTCTTACTTATAAACTCATGATCATTTTATAAATTAGCTTCGGACTTAGTTCCAACGAATCTCAACCATTGACTCGTATATTTAACGATTTGACGTTGGAAAAGTGCAGACTAGGGGTTATTGTGGACTTTCTGTCGCATGCAGCGATTGTGGGGTTCATGGGTGGTGCGGCGACGGTGGTTTGTCTTCAGCAGCTAAAAGGCATAATGGGATTGGTTCATTTCACGCATGAGACTGATGTTGTATCCGTCACGCGCTCTCTTTTCTCCCAAATTCATCAGGTTTACTTTCTGCCTTTCCACCGCCGCCGCCGCCATTTTTGTGTCACTTCAAAGCTTTCTCTCTCTTCTGCAAATTTTCATTTTTGTGTCCCCTTTTGACAGTGGAGATGGCAAAGTGTAGTGTTGGGTTGCAGTTTTCTCTCCTTTCTCCTCCTCACCAGATACTTGGTAAGCTTCTCAATTTTATTTTTTAAATTATGTTTACTAAGATTAAATTGTAAACCCAATTTTCAAAATTGAAAATGAAAAATAATAAATTATGTTGTTATCTCTTATTCAATTATTCATTATTAGTAGTTTTGATACCATGATTAGCACAAATTTTAACGAATTGCAGAGCAAGAAGAAACCAATCTTCTTTTGGATAAATGCATTGGCGCCTTTGCTTTCCATCATCTTGGGAAGTCTTCTCGTCTACTTCACCCACGCTGAACGCCATGGAGTTCAAGTGGTAACTCACTGAATCCCCATTGCCGTCTCTGTTTCTTTTGCTTTTAAGATCAAACACATGTCTGAATCTTTATTGGGTCTCTCTGTTTTTGTTTCAATTTAGATTGGGATTTTGAAGAAAGGGTTGAATCCCTTATCTGTATCTGATTTAGTATTTGGGCGCCCTCATCTTCCCATTGCCATCAAAACAGGGATCATCATCGGAATCATAGGCCTCGCTGTAAGTTTCTTCTGTTACATGGGTGTGCTTAGAAATATGACTACCAGGTGTTTGATGAAATGTCCCAAAGAAAAAAAAAATAGTGAACTGTGTAATCTACAAGTGAACCATCTTCATTTCGATGAATTCATTGTATAATGTAGGAAGGAGTTGCCGTGGGGAGAAGTTTTGCTACACTTAAGAACTACCACATTGATGGAAACAAGGAGATGATTGCATTTGGGTTGATGAACATTGTTGGTTCTTGCACTTCTTGCTACCTTACTGCAGGTCAGCTGCGAAGTCAATGGAGGAGCTTAAGTTTTGGTCCATCAATTATTAGATATCCGCGAGGCCCATATGATGATAATCATTTGATTTTTGAAAATTGCAGGGCCATTTTCGAGGACTGCAGTGAATTTCAATGCAGGATGTAAAACTGCGGTCTCCAATATTGTCATGGCAATGTCTTTGATGATCACTCTGTTGTTTTTGACGCCATTTTTTCGTTACACACCCTTGGCGGTGCTTTCCTCCATAATCATCACGGCTGTGATTGGCCTAATCAACTATGAAGAGGTCATCCACCTTTGGAAAATCGACAAATTCGACTTTGTCGTCTGCATCGGTGCATACATCGGTGTCGTCTTTGGCAGTATTGAAACGGGCTTGATCGTTGCAGTGAGAAAATTGATAGAATGAGTTCATGTTTATATTATAAATCAAATCCACGTTTATGTTTCTCATTTGTATCAATTGGCATTGTTATTCAGATTACAATCTCTTTGTTAAGGGTGCTTCTCGTCACCGCAAGGCCAAGAACTTCAATATTAGGCAACATTCCCAACTCCACAATTTACAGAAGCATTGATCAATACCCAACAGCTAACCGTGTGCCTGGAGCTCTCATCCTTCAATTGGAGGCCCCAATCTATTTTGCCAACTCAAACTACGTGAGAGAGAGGTAACATTTATGCAACTAGTATGTAACATGTCATTTTTTAGCTTTTCCTTCCGAGTTTTCCCTCAAAGTTTTTAAAACACGTCTGCTAGGGAGAGATTTCCACACCCTTATAAAGAATATTTTTTGGGCTTTCCCTGTTGAGCTTTCCCTCAAAGTTTTTAAAACGCTTATGCTAAGGATAGGTTCACCCTTATAAATAATGTTTTGTTCTCGTCTCCAACCGATGTAGGATCTCACCATCCATCCTCCTTCAAGGCCATCTCACAATATTTCACCTCCCTTCGGGGCTAAGCATCCACGCGGGTTCTTGCTAGTACTCTTTTCCTTCTCCAATCGACATGAACCCTCCAAATTCACCCCCCTTCTAGACCCAGCGTCCTTGTTGACACATCGCCTCATGTCCACCCCCTTCGGTGTTCAGCCTCCTCGTTGACACATTGCCTGGAACCTGGCTCTAATACCATTTGTAACAGCCCAATTCCACCACTAGCAAATATTGTCTTCTTTGGGCTCTCCCATCCCGGCTTTCCCTCAAGATTTTTAAAATGCGTCTGATAGGGAGAAATTTCCACACCTTTAGAAAGAATGTTTCGTTCTCTTCCCTAACCAACGTGGGATCTCACACACCAACGGCACAATCATCTACATTATATGCATAAAGATGAGAATGAAGATGCTGATCCTCATTTGTATTTCTCCTGTCCCAGGCTTTCAAGGTGGATCACAGACGAAGAAAAAAGGATAAAATCATCAGGCCTAACCAGCTTGCAGTACATAATTCTAGACGTTTCCGGCAAGTACTTCAACGAACAAACGACCTGATCTCTCTTTTATCTCATATACTGATTTGAAATTTAAACACAGGCGTAAGCAGCATTGACTCAAGTGGGATCACCATGCTTGAAGAGGTTAACAAGAGCACTGAAAAAAGGGGTCTCAAAGTACGTATTTCCAACTCATTATTCATCTTAAACTCCCTAGAAATAGAATGCTGTTTGATCTCCAGTACCAAAAACCCAAAATGACACGCTATGATAATATTCTTTTCTGTGATGTTATGTGATTGTTGTAGCTTTTGCTTGCAAATCCAAGAAGCGAAGTGATCAAAAAGTTAAACGTGTCGAAGTTCATCGAGGCGATCGGACATGAACGGTTCTATCTCACAGTGGGAGAGGCTGTAACAGCCTGCAATCTCAAGCTCCACACTTGCAAGCCAAATCCTGTTGGTGCTGAATTAGATTCAACTGTGTAGCCTGCAAAATAACTCCAAGCAGAAGGAGAGATCAATTTGGGGGTCCGCCCACCAAGTCCCCATGGTCAAATTGCTTTTGGTAAGGCTTTTGAAGTGTTACCCCATGCTTCTAGAAAAGAAACCGATCATAAACCATGTACTATGTGAATTATTGTACAACTTACTCTTCAAGATTTATAAATAATTCAAATCGTGAGACTTTTTTTTGTTGTTGTCTTGAATGTTTCTTTCTCCATAAGCCAAATGTCTGCCTTTTTGACTTTTTGTTAAATATGAACATAATTCTGTCAGCATGTTTGAGGCTGCAAGTGGTAAGGTAACCCAAAATTCCACATCACAAACAAACAACAGCCTTTGACAAAGACCATGCAACTCTGTTCCTGTCTCCTGTCTCTGTTCTAATCTATTTATGCCTTTCTCATTGGTTTATCTGTAGGTTGAGCTAACACCTTCATTTTAGCTCAACTTTTAACTCCCATTTTGTTTGTTTGGTGAGACCATTTCACTTTCCTTCTTCAATGTCCTTCAAACTACTCTCATTAGTATTAGTACTTTTTTCATCGAGCTCGAGATGTTTGAGCATTGAGATGGTAGTCGGTGTTTGATCCACTGAGTGATGGTAGTTTGTATCTAGAAAAAGTGCAATCATACATGTCATCTACCTCTTATATGCCTAAAGTTTGTTTCTAGAGATATAATCATTCTCTCTAAACTAGTTCAACACATTGTTGTAAATGGAACCAACGATGGAACCACCTGACCAACTCTAAAGATAAATAATTATCAATAGTCCATAGTCCAAAATCTAGTGTTAATAGAAGAAAATCAATAAATTTCATCGTAAAATTAAGTGAGATTTGAATTTCTAACGTTTAGTTAAAACCATATTTTAAACCGCCCGAGTTTATAAATAATTATTAAATTCTAAAGTTGAAATAAATGGTCGTTAATTATTTTTTTATTATAAAAGTAAATGTGTAGAATATTAAAATTAAAAGCAGCCAAAGTTGATTAAAACCGCGTTTTTGGTGAGGTAAGAATTATGATATTAAATTTCTTTAATTAATCAAATATATATTTTTATTAAACATAATACCCACTTCATCCGTTGAACATTTTAAAATAAAATATTTTAAAAATACCAAAGTGATCCGCTTGCCCTATCCTTTTCCTATTTTCAAAATCTCTATTTTTTCATTGGCAGGTAAGATTGATATTGCTAAGAAGTAGTCAATTATTTTTTAAATCATATTTTCTCTTACATTTTAAAAAATATGTCTCGAATATATTGGTCAGAGAGGAGAACGAGTCATTCAGTGAAAGGGTGTGGAAACATCTCTCTAGTAGATGCGTTTTGAAACTATGAGGCTAATAGTGATACATAACGGGTCAAAACAGACAATATCTAGTAGCGATTAATTTTAACTGTTTTAGATGGGAGATCTAAGCAACCCAGTTCAAAAACCAACGTAACCTACCTCTTTCCAATTGAGTTGAGAATTGTCAGATTGTCTTTTTAATTATATAAAAAATTAAATTTATCTATAATACACGTAACATTAATAAACTAAAATTTTATAAAGTTTAAATATCCAAACCTTTACCACCCGTTCCAAAAATTAAATATTCTAATATTTTTAAAAATAAGATAGATTGTAACTCTGTTATCCAGATAGGTTGGGTTGACCAACCAAAATATGTATCATATATATATATATCATAATGCAATCTTATAGTACCATGCCTCATTAAACCTCTTCCAAAATGAAAACCTCAAACTTCCCTCTCCCAAAATCTCTCCTCCTCATATCCATCCTCGCCCTCCTCTCCAACCCTTCATATCAAGCGACTCCCCGGCCGCCATCGCCGCCCCCGCCGCCATTTCTCCCCAACCCGAGGCTTCTCAAGGCTTACACTGCTCTCCAAGCTTGGAAACATGCCATCACTGCCGACCCAAACAACTTCACCGCTGACTGGTACGGCCCCAACGTATGCAACTACTCCGGCATTTTCTGTGCCCCCGCTCCCGACGACCCCTATATCCTCACCGTCGCCGGGATCGACCTCAACCATGCCAACCTGTCGGGCACCCTACCCGACGACCTCGGCCTCCTGACCGACCTTGCTCTGTTCCACATCAACTCCAATCGCTTCTGCGGTACTGTCCCCGAGTCCTTCCAGTGCCTCACTCGCCTATTCGAGCTCGATCTCAGCAACAATGGCTTCTCCGGCGAATTCCCTTCTGCAATTCTCTCTCTTGCTGCTCTCAAATTCCTCGATATTCGATTCAACAAATTCCATGGGGATCTCCCTTCTCCCCTGTTTGACATGAAACTCGATGCTCTGTTCGTCAATAATAACGATTTCAAATTCTCCTTACCGGAAAACATCGGCAATTCCCCTGTTTCTGTTCTGGTTTTTGCTAATAACAACATCAATGGCTGCCTCCCCTCCAGTTTATCCAACATGAACAATACACTCAATGAAATTATAATCACGAATAGTGGGTTGAATGGGTGTTTGCCGCCGGAAATTGGGTCGTTGAGCAATCTCGCCGTCTTCGATGTCAGTGACAACAATCTTGTCGGACCACTGCCGGAGACGATGGCCGGAATGAAGAAATTGGAGCAGCTAAATGTCGCACATAACCAATTATCCGGTGAAATTCCGGCAAGTATTTGCTCGTTGCCAAAATTGCAGAATTTCACGTACTCGTATAATTTCTTCTGCAGTGAGCCGTCAGTGTGCCTGAAACTTCAGGCCAGTGATGACCAGAAAAATTGTTTGCCGGAAAGGCCACTGCAACGTTCGCCGGAGGAATGTAAAGCTTTCTACTCTTACTCTGTTGACTGCGGCGTCTTCAGTTGTACTCGTCGCCCGCCACCGCCACCACCACCACCTCCTCCTCCTCCTCCTCCGCCACCCCCACCACCTCCTCCT
>NW_019268536.1:69834-70936 GCF_002738365.1 Cucurbita moschata
CCTCCTCCTCCTCCGCCTCCGCCCCCGCCTCCACCTCCGCCACCGCCACCACCTCCGCCGCCGCCACCGCCACCGCCACCACCGTATTATCAGTATCCATAGTGATCGTCGTTCTGCTATGGATATTTTTTTGCGAAAGGGTTCATGGAATCGGAAATTCTTCTCATGGATATGGTAGGTGGAAAGGGAACCCAAATTGGTTTTGGATTAAGGTTTTACTAATTTTCTTAATTAGTGATTAGTGATGTGATCTGTGTGTAAATTTTTAAGTAAAACAAACGTGATTGAGATGGAATCACATGAACCATAAATTAAGCTAAACTAGCTTTCCCTTTAAATATATGGGTAGATTTGAAAATGATTTATGATATTAAATGACAAGAAACAAATACCGATTTAATTGGTCGAAAAAAGTTCAAGCTTATCACGAGAATCTTACTTCAAAATTTTTAACTTATTTGAGCTCATCACAAGTTTAAGTAATCTAGATATGTTTTTTTATGATTCCTGGACATCGTGTAAGATCATGAGGTGTGACCCCATAATCGTTCCTGCTACACACTTATATGAACCATGTCGGTCTAAATAGTTCATTACTAGAGATTGGTTGGTTCTCATATAGTACAATACTCATAATCACGGGCGACCAATTCTTGTGCCTGCCAACTACTACGATACTCATGTAGACACTTGATAATTTGGACCAGTTCACTACTAAAGGATAAGTCAAAGATTCTCTAAAAGTCTCAATTGAATATAACTTCATAAAATGACATTACATATCATATGGATTAAGAGCGTGACATTATATCTACCACTTGATCGGATAGACCAAAAACACAAAATTTTTAAATTTTTTTTAGTGAATTCGGACACGCATATTCCTATTCAAACTCCCTACCACTCAAGTTAGTCTCCTTCCCATGCAAAAAATGGTGGTGGAAAAGTAAAGCCTCGAGGAATGGTTGTGAATCGAAGAAGAAGAATAACATTCGACAATAATCGATTTAAGGCTCGTTTCTAGTGACCAAATTAAGCCAAAAACACAAATAATCAGCCCAGACAAAATTTATTAACAAAAAAAAAAAAAAAAAAAAAAAAA
>NW_019268536.1:71096-96480 GCF_002738365.1 Cucurbita moschata
AAAAAAAAAAAAAAAAAAAAAAAAAAATCTCTACATTATAATAAAACCACGATTAAATACTTGATCTTACCTTCTTTCACCCGTCAATGACCTGTGCAAATATTATAATATATTTAAAATTATTATAATTTAACTTTGAAATAATAAAAATTCTTCATTTAAATCCGATTAGTTTTAACAAATTTAATAAATATGGTAAAATTTTAAAATTTTGAACTTTTGGTCTAAACAATTTAAAAAAATATTATATATATATTTACATGGAAAAGTAATTTTAGCTATTTAAAAAAATTATTATCTTAGAAAATTAAAAAAAATAATGTATTATCTTGGAAAAAAAAATTGCTCTTATTTCTTTTGAAAATGATATTCTCACCATTATTTTTTTACTGTAATTACAAACACAGTAAAATTTTGATATTGTTGTAGACTCTTCGTTAAAGTCGAGGCCGCAAAAGTATAATCGACGATTTAAAAATAATAATAGTAATAAATCAAAAAATAAAAAATAAAAAAAGAAAAAGGAAAAGGAAGCATGACCTATATAAACAGAGATTTAGGGTTTATGGCGGCTCTCGAACTTTCTCTGCCGAGCAGCAAAACATCTGCAGAGTCGGGGCAACTCACCTCCTTCAACCATGGCCGTCGGGTACTATCTCTCATTCTCTCATTCCGATTGTTTTCGATTTTATGCTGCATTTTGGTTTTTATCTCTGACACTCGATTTCTGTTGGATCAGCAAGAACAAGCGGATTTCGAAGGGAAAGAAGGGAGGCAAGAAGAAAGCGTGAGTATATCTATTTGCTTCTTTAGTCTCTCAGATCTTTGTATTAGTTTTGGCGTGCCTGTATTTATCTGTTATTTGCTTGTCCTTCAGCACCGATCCATTTGCCAAGAAGGATTGGTATGATATCAAGGCTCCTTCAGTTTTCACTGTTAAGAATGTTGGAAAGACTCTTGTTACGCGCACGCAGGGTACCAAGGTAAATCGACACTGTTCTGATTGCTTTTACTTTTGTGTTTATACTTTATATGAGAGCTGAGAGTGTAGAGTGAGGGAAATTATATTATGTTTGTATAATCTTAGAGGCATTTTTGAATTTGATTAATGTACCGAGTTTAATCTGATGGGTTTCTAGCATTAGAGAGGTTGCGATTATTCTGCTGTTTATGGTTTTGTATTGATGCATTTTTTTTGACTTGAATATTTGGTATCTGAGAACTAAAGATTGGATTTTATATTTTCTAGATGACTTGCAATACTAATTGCAAGTTTGTTTGCATTGGATACGATGTTAACTTCTTTAGAGTTTTCTCAAGTCATATTATATCATTTTAGCTTTAAGACCCCTGTTTTGCTGCCGTGATTTGTATGTTCTTGTAGGTCTTATTTCATACAATGTGAATGTAAAAGTTTTCTTTGTTGCTCTCAATAGATTGCATCTGAAGGACTCAAACATAGAGTCTTCGAGGTCTCGTTGGCTGATCTTCAGGATGATGAGGAGCATGCTTACAGGAAGATTCGATTGAGAGCAGAAGATGTTCAAGGGAGGAATGTCCTGACAAATTTCTGGGTTAGATGGATTTTGCATTTAATTATGTAGATTTATTCACATCATATTTTGTAGCCTTCCTTTTGATCATCTTTATTCTTCATTGTAAAAATGTTCAGGGAATGAACTTCACTACTGACAAATTGAGGTCTTTAGTACGCAAGTGGCATACTTTGATTGAAGCTCACGTGGATGTCAAAACCACAGACAGCTACACCCTTAGAATGTTTTGCATTGGATTCACTAAGAGAAGGCCAAACCAGGTGAAAAGAACCTGTTATGCGCAATCCAGCCAGATCAGGCAGGTTAGTTCATAGGACTTCTGTGAAGTATTTTGTAGTAAAAATTGAGTAATATTTTTGATACTAAGTATTACTAAGTTTACTTCGGCCTGTTATTTTGCTTATGGTATTTCATTTTTTAAAGTAGTTCCATATTCATTGGCACGCACTTGTGGATTTTGCAAAAAGTTATTTTAAATAATGCTGATATCTCTAATCCATGTCAGATCCGCCGGAAGATGAGAGAGATCATGGTAAACCAGGCGTCCTCTTGTGATTTGAAGGAATTGGTTCGCAAGTTCATTCCAGAGTCAATTGGCAAGGAGATCGAAAAGGCAACATCAAGTATCTACCCTCTTCAAAATGTGTTTATCCGGAAAGTTAAAATTTTGAAAGCTCCCAAATTCGATCTTGGGAAGTTAATGGAGGTATATATCTGGTTTATTTCTGGAAGTATTTCAGAGTTTTATGTTTCCTCCGTGATATTTGTATTAGAAGGGAAAAATTCTATTGTCATTTCATTAATCGCTTTTGCTGATTATGCTTGCAGGTTCACGGCGACTACTCAGAAGACGTTGGCGTGAAGGTTGAGAGACCGGCCGACGAAGCGGCGGCAGAGGAGGCTACTGAAGTTGTTGGAGCTTGAGTTCAGTAATGTTAAATTTCATTCCGAGTTGGTTTAATCTGTTTTGTTTATTTTTTTGCCCCCGTTTGCTACAAACTTGTTTTAGCCCGCTTATTGGTCTAGTGAGAAGAGTAGGTTTTGAGGATCGCAATTTTGTGCTATTAGTCAAAGAATATGCCTTCATTGAATTAATTTCACGAATTGCACTTTTTTCCCGACTTTCTCGACACGGAACTTTGTTCGTTATGGTTCGTATTAGTTTGATCAAGAGGTTTTTTTTTTTTTTTTTTTTTTTAAAGTTCATTATATGGTAAAGTACAGCGCCTCTACTTGGCTTCTATATAGTGAATTGTGAGCTTGTTGCCATATCCATAAAATAAAGTAAAAATTAGATGGTTCATTTTTATGTCATGAAAATTTTATTTTGGGTTTAATACGCTTCTAAATTTCAAAATATTAAAGGTATTTCTAAATTTTCAATTTTGTGTGAATTTTATTAAAATAGGATAAAATACCAATTATTTTTTTAGGATTTATTTAACAAAATTTGAAGGCCACCCTCTGTGGTTCCATCCTTTCCAATTCCCTCTCCAAGTTGTGTTATCTTTCCCCCTTGCTCTGATGCTCCTTCCACCAACTCCGGCGGCGGCGCCTCCACCACGCAGTAAGAAGAATGGCGGCGGCGGGTGCGGCGATGGGGTTAGAAGAAATGAAGATCGCAATTCTGGTAACAGAGCATTGAAAAATGTGAACATTTTATTTCTGGACTTTAATCATCATAATCAATCAAGGTAGCGCAAGACAAGAATCTGTCCTGTTATAGTTCATCATCATTAGATAGATCCAGAGATGATGATCTACCATTATTGCAACTTACAATGGGATGGATATCTAGATGCTGTCTCTATAATCTTCTACTACTGTACAGCCGGAGTATCTATCGGGAGATTCAGTCTCCATGCGTGGAAGGTCTCATACATCCACAAGAACATGGTTTCTTCCATCTTTCCCTCCGTTTTCCGCTTCTGCAGATGAAATCTCTCAGAATAACCCGAGGTTTACTACTCCCCGGTAATGTGTTCTTCCCTTTTGGTTTCTTCTCGGCTTCGAGTTTCAGCACAACGCGCTGAATGCTCTGTACCTCGAACTGTAGTTGTTGTATCTTTACAGATCCTCTTCGTGCCTGCTCTCTTAGTTTGCTTAAGGGGATGTTTCCAGTCGCCTCGATTTCTATTGATGGCATTTGCTCGAAAAACGAGGGACTGCGTTCCAAATTCTGCTTCAGTTGATCATTGATATTCATTTGCTGAAATATATCTTCCTCGACTTCTTTTATGTGTTTCTCAACCGTGTCGTATTCATTGTTTGGAGTCATTTCGAAGATGTTCACTTCAATTCTCTTTTTCAAATCTCTAACACTTGTTAGAAGACCTGTCAACTGATCGACATATGAATCAATTCTCTCTAAGATCTTTCCTTTTCGGCCTCTTCGGATTCGTTCTCTAATGCTGCTGCTGCTGGGGGATTGCTCCAACTGTGGGTACTCAACTTGTGGGTCTGAGGGGCTTTGTGGCGAGCTATCAATCAAATTCTGGTCACAATTCTGCGCAGCAATTTCCCACAACTTAAGCATTTGCTCATTGGTCTCACTACTTTCCCTTCTGCTTCTTCTCTGGAAAGAACTATCTGATTCACGATCCAGTGGAATATCTTTCATTACCATTTCATTCTCAGGTTTGTTCTTTCTTGCCTTAGGATTATCAGTAATTCCATCCTCCGTTGTCGCTTCTCGATGCGATGTTCCTTCGACATGTACTTCAGCAGCTTCTTTGTTAAGTTTTTTCTTTTCCTCGATCACAGCCTTCTCCACTACTTTTATCATGGCCCCAATCTCCTGCAAATCCAATATCTCATCTTTGTAGACATTACAGCTCCTCTGATGAACATGAGCTGTGGTTTCCTCGCCCTGGCAACACACGAACGTAAATCAGCATAGATTTCAGTCACATTTTCCATATTGTAGCATATAATTAATAAGAAAAAAGTTTTACCTGAGGAAGAACAATATGCTTGAGTGATTCTACATCCTCCCTCAGAGCAGCTATGGCTGGCTTATATGCACACAACTGTGCCTCCATTTCTCCGACTTCAATTTCCAGGAAACTTACTCTTTCTCTGAGTTTTTCGATCTCCATATCTTTTTCAGCCTCCTCATCCCGAGCATTTTCACAAGCATGGACAAGTTCGTGTACCTTATTCTCGTATAAAACCTCCCGTATCGATGAGATTTGATTATCGAAGTAAAATGCCGTGGCTTCAGCTTCCCAGAGCTCAAACTCATCTCTTCTCTCCTGTAGCTCTAGACTCAGACACTCCTCTCTAATCTTGCATTTCTCCATCTCCTCATTCAATAAATCAACTTCAGATTTCAAATTTTCATTTACTTCACTGAGGCGTTGAATCTGATTCTCCTGGCTTAAGCACTTTTCTTTAAGTTCAAGATTCTCATTCTCTAGATTCTGTTTGATCATCATTGTTTCTTCACCTTCCATCTTGAGCTCCTCAACAGTATCACACAGTTTCATGTTGAAGTTTTGTGAATTTTTAAGCTCCTCCTCTGTTTCAGACAGCTTTCGGGCCTCCGACCTCAGTAAATCATTTCCAAGTAAAATTTGATGGTTGAGTTCATCATTCGAAGCTTTTGTTTCATGTAGCTCCTTTGCCAATTTCTCTACCGATCCGTTTAAACGCAAATTTTCAACGTCCTTCGACTGAGATTTCTCTGCCAACTTCACAACTTCTTCCCTTGTCTCAGAATTAACCACTTGGAGATGACAGATATCTTGAACAAGCCTTTCGATTTCCAAGAATTTCTCTGTTTTGAAGCTTTCGAAAATCGACGATAGGATGTTGAAAGCAATTGTTTCCTGAATGATTAAATTCTGCTTGTCTTGTTCATGCATTGCTAGTTGATCCTGCATAAAGTTTTCTTTCAGTTCTTCACTCTCGAAACTCAGTTGCTTGAGAAGAGTCAATAAAACCGAGTTCTGAACGAGCAGTTGCCGCTTCTCGTCCTTGTTTTTGAACACGGACGTTTTCAAATCCTCAATTCTGGCCAAAATATCCACTATCAGAATCCTCTCTTCAACTTGGTCAATTTGAAGAGCCATTAAAACCTTACGGATTCCTCCTCTTAATTTATTGATTTCATTGTACATAAATTCTACTTCAACTTGTTGCTCCATATTTTCGCCTTCCAATTCAGCAATAACTTTATCTGATAACTTGGATGCCTCTTCATATTGTTCACATTCAATAAGGAAAGACAAATTTTCCTTTTCAAGTTTATCCATATAACTGAGTTTTTCGTGAAGTGCTTCTATCTCGTTCCTGTTCTTTTCACAGGCCTCCCTCAGCTTGGCATTCTCCTCTTCAAATTCCTCTTCCAATTGTCTCATTATGCGCTGGTATCTTACACTCGATTCGTTAATTTCGTCTCTCAAATGATCGATCTCTTTCTCGAGCAACTTTCTCTGCTCTTCTTTTTTAGAAACAACCTCTTCAAGCTTCTCTTTCATCTCCATCAAGCCAGATAATTGATCCTCCAAATTCTTCATTATAGTATTGGAAGAAAAAGTCAGTTCATTCATTAGAGTCTGCAGTTTCTTCAGCTCATCTCGCGTTTCTGCAAGCTCTCGATCCTTAATAACAATCTTGTGTACAAGGTTGTCTGCTTCAAACTGCAGTGAATGGTTTGACTGCTCCAAATGAGCACACCTTTCTTCTGTTGTCTCCAGTTTTGCATTAGCTATCACAAGTTCATCTTGAGCATGAGATATTTCAGTTTCCATCTTGGCAATTTTCTCCAAGCACTGCTCATACTGGCGAGATGCTATTTCCTTCTCTTCATTCAGAGCGTCGAGAGCTCTCTTCAGTACTTTCACTTCAGTCTCTGAACGATTCATTCGTTCATCGAGCGTTCTTGCATAATCTTCAGAAACAGAGATTTTATTCTCTAAAGCAGATATCTTCTTTAGGCATTGCTCATACTGAACAAGACTGACCTCCTTTTCAGCTGCTAATCTGGAAAGTTGTTGCTCAAGGTTGTGGGCTTCAATTTCGGCCTTAGCGGTTCTCTCTTTATGTCCTTCAGCATCTTGTTGGGAGTCAGAAAATAGCTTTTCTAGGCTAGATATGTTTTGCAAACATTGATTATATTGTAGAAGGCCTGCATTCTTCTCTGCTTTCAAATCTTGAAGGGCTTCCTTCAATATTTTTATTTCGATTTCAGCTTTGCTCGCTCGTTCGTCGAGTCCACTGGCATCTTTTTGAGTAGAACTAAGTTCTTTCTCTAGGCTGGATAGCTTTTCCAAAGAATTCTGGTATTTAACAAAGAAAGCTTCCTTTTCAGATTCCATCTCATTCAGTCTCTTTCTTAAACTTTGAAGTTCAGAATCCAATTTTTCGTCTCTTTCAGACAACCACAGAATTGGAGGTTTGAGAACACAAATGTTCCTAATTAACTGAAAGGGCACTCTATGCAAGTTATGGCCATCGAATTCACCTTCACGACGAACTACTTGCAGTTCAGTGCTTCCCTCTGATGCAAACATCTCATTGAGCTGTTTCAAACCCGCTTTACTTGCAGAACCGCTTTGATTCGTTGATGATGAACTCCCCAACTCCTTGTGCAAGTCACCTTTGTCATGCAGTGCATGATTTGGGAGGTGGATTTCTGGTGTGTGGGATTCAGCATCAGAACAAGACTCATCATCAGGAGGCATTTGGTTGTCTAATGCTTGAGGCATGGTTTCATGTGCATCTTGAAGCTCTGCAGTTGCAGGGTCATATCGTTCAGCTAAAGCACGGTACGCTCGGTAGAACTCCTCAACTACTTTTATAAGCTCTGGACGTTTGTTGTAGTACATTTCAGCTCTTCTTGCAAAGGAGTCTGCATCTTCTTCAATGGGTCTGATCATTGCTTTTACATTGGCATCCATGTCTGAAGAAAAAGTGACCATGTCTTTGTTAGTATATCTAGTTGTTATCCGCCGTTGCAAAAGAGAACACGACAATGATATAGTTTCAATAAATTCAAATTTAAGCTAGCATCCATATGTTTATACATGAGGGCATCCGGAGAACAAGGAATCTTGAGAACGCAAAGGCCAATTCAGACACGTTTACTGTAGCAGTCCAAGCCCACCTCTAACATATATTGTCCACTTTGATATGTTAAATATCGCCGTCAGCCTCACGGTTTTAAAACACGCCTATTTGGGAGAGGTTTCCACACCCTTTTACGGAATGCTTTGTTCCCCTCTCCAACCGAGGTGGGATCTCACAATCCACCCCCTTGAGGGTCAAGCGTCCTCACTAGCACAGCGCCCCGTGTCTGGCTCTGATACCATTTATAACAACCCAAACCCACTGCTAGCAGCTATTGTCCACTTTGACCCGTTACGTATCGCCGTCAGCCTCACGGTTTTAAAACGAGTCTATTAGGGAGAGATTTCCACACCCTTATTAGGAATGTTTTGTTCCCCTCTCCAACTGATGTGGGATCTCACAATCCACCCCCTTGAGGGTCCAGCGTCCTCACTAGCACACCGCCCCATGTCTGGCTCTGATACCATTTATAACAACCCAAACCCACCGCTAGCAGATATTGTCTGCTTTGACCCGTTACGTATCGCCGTCAGCCTCACGGTTTTAAAACACGTCTACAAGGGAAAGGTTTCCACACCTTTCTAAGGAATGCTTCGTTCCCCTCTCCAACCGACGTGGGATCTCACATTTACGCTACACAACATTAACTTTCATAAATGACGAAGTCGAGATATTCAAAAGGACACCCCCATCTTGTGCCCATCCCAAAAGCCATCTCCAAGAGACAAAGTATGATTAGCTCAAGAAAAGTGAGTTTCAGCTACAAACTTTCCACCTCCCTCATTACACATAAATTATCATTCTTCTCTCTTCTTTCAACTCTAACCTCCAATACCAATTCATCCCAAACTCAGATGTTTGGGATATGAACATGAAGCTCCGCAAATGAAAGGCTAAACTTCTATTGAAGAGGAAGCAAGGTAGTACCATAAAAGATTGAACATGATAATAAGAAGCATAACCTGTAAGATTCTCCTGTAGCCATTTTGAGTTCTTGGGGCTAATATGGCTATCCCACCACCAAGAATATAAGCGCCGAGATTCAGAATGCAACAAGGTCGCCATGACTCCGGCAAACAACAACCGAACAAAGGGTTTAGACCTTGGAATAGCCTGGTCCTTGTACCAGTTATAGTCCAGGTAACGTTTCCAAGCCAGCTTGGTAGTTTGAACTTCACCAGCTACTTAATTCTTCACGAGCCTGTCCAGCTCCTTGTCACTCACTACACCTTCATAGGAACAGCAAATGGATTATAAATCAAATGAAAATTTGTTCATATTGGCCCTTTAAACAAAAGGAATCCAGATCTTCAACCACATAGAACTTCCTCAAAGGATTGTATAGGATGTGCAGTATAATCAAAAGGAAGAAGCCATTTGTTCAAAAGCTTACCTGTGCTGAGCACCAGGGGATCAAAAATCACCAGAACGGCTGAAACAGCTGCTTGTTTCCAATCATCCAACCAAATCTACAGTTCAAAAAGAACACAAAATCAATGTTCAAGCAAATGGGTCACCCCAAAAAGCGGCGAAAAAGCACCTTCTTCTCATAAAACATTTCGATCAAATGAAACCCACAAGAAAAAGAAAAAAACCCACTAACCAATCAGCTTCTTCACCCATGTTTTTCTGTGGCTGTCTCTTGACTCAGGCTGATACTCATTCCTCGTCTCCCGGCTATTCCCCATCGCTGAAGAGTGAAGATCATATTCACATTATATTTTTGGGTTCTGTACAGCGCCGTTCAAGAATGCCTCTACCACGAGCACCGTAACTGACAGCACGGAGATCAAGCAAAAGAAGTGAATTAGGCAAAAGGGTTAAGCAAGCAATTAAGCCATTAACACAAAAATTAAACGAACGTATGTAATTAGTATAAATACACAAACCCGAACACCATAATTACCTCAAAAACAAATCTTGAAATTATAATTATTGTTGGAGTTAATTAAACCCTTGAACAGAAAAACTGTCGTATTCTTTCGAGTTTATTATTTTAATTTTCTTCCCTTCTGCACGTTTGCTTCTGGTTACGCTGTTCTTCAAGCTGTTCTTCATGGAGTTTCTAGATTTTTTTTTCTCCTTTTTTAAATTATTCTTCCTCATCAAGTTTGTGAAAAATAATTATAAAATATATGATCAAATCAAACAGAATTTCTTTAATTTTGGTTATTTCGAATATATAATCTTTTCTTCATAGGATCATACTCATCAAATAAATTTAAACGACCGTAATTAATAAAATTAAACAGAATTTGATTGAATTTTTAGAAAATTTTTAAACGTTATCACAAATTTTAAATAGCTACCCACTTTTCCTCTTTTGTTTACCTTAATTTAAAAACACTACATATATATAGATTCAGTTAATCAAAATATTATTTACTTTCAATTGTTAAATAAATAAATAAAAAAAGTTAAAAATAATAATAAGGTTGGGTGTTCATATTACTATACCATATCATATAAACCATTTGAATCACATTTTGATAATTAAATAAAATTTAGGAATAATAAAAGTCAATGATACAAAAGTCAACAAAAACCCGAACAATTAAGGTTGGAAATATATTGTGGAGATCCTCACTTTAGAGAAGAAATATTTTTTTTAATTTTATTTCGAAAATAAATGCAAAAGGTTTACCTCGGTATTTCTATTATTTTTATTTTTAAAATATATCACTTACAAATATGAAAGCGAGTATTCAAATTGCTAGTAATTAATATATTTATTATAGTTTTAGTGCGCGTATTACTTACCTTAGTTTTTAATTTTTAAGTCGATCGACTTTTTATTATAAATAATTTTATTCATGCACATGCTAGTAATATAATTATAAAATAATTATTAAAGTATTTAAACCCATTTTATATTGTCACCATGTGTGAAAATGTGACAAAAAAATTAATAGCCACTATTTTTTTGATAAAGTTTCCTCCATTATTAATCACAGTTCTTTTGAATAATCATATAGCAAAAGCCAATAATGCCTTTTAGCATTGATTCCATGACTCAATTCTCCATTTACCAACTACCAACAATTTAATTAAAAAAAAGTGTTTAAATTGTTGCTAAATGTTTAATAAGTTATTAAAGTAAAATTTTATTGATTTTAAATTTATATCTAAATAAATCAAATTTTGAATAATTGGGAACGGGAGATATCAAACTCAAAATTAAAAATTTAAAAATTTATTAGATATTTTTAAAGTTGAAATAACTTCTACCCGATACAAATGGAAAGTCTATGAGGAGTCATTAGACAATTATGGAAAGTCCAAGAGGAGCCATTAGTCGATGCTTTGAACGGTCAATGAAATGATGTTCGCATGGGTCAGTTATTTTGACTCGTTAGGTTATTGGTCCAGTTTTTGCATGGTCAATGAGTTGTTCATGCTTCTTGTCTTATTATAATTAAATAATTGCTCTCTCCAATTTTAGTAAAATGGTCTTATCTCTTCAACTTCATTATAATGGTAAAGTTTAAGAAGTAGGTTTAGCCAATTGAGTTATGTTCAAATTCTACGACGACTCAAAAAAATGGGTTGGGCCGAGGATGAAAGTTGGACCCAGAGAAAGCCATAGATTAAGCTTACTTGGTCCAATTCAAGCTCACTGGATGATCACTTCAGCTGAAAATGGAGTCTAGTGGTCTAATGGGCTCGATGTGTCTACGAGTGGGTTTGTTCCTTCATTAAGATCTCCCAGCAAGAATCGAAAACACATGGTTTTCACTAGACTTCGATGAGAAGAAAGATCGAAATGAACCAAATTAATTACACATCTATATAAATCAACGGTTCAACCATCATTTCTACAGGCGTTGCCATTGGGCTTAGGGACACTATTTATCATACAAAGCTCAAACAGAGTACCACTCAGCATCATAT
The DNA here is from genome assembly GCF_002738365.1 of Cucurbita moschata. NCBI lineage: Eukaryota > Viridiplantae > Streptophyta > Magnoliopsida > Cucurbitales > Cucurbitaceae > Cucurbita > Cucurbita moschata. The sequence continues at coordinate 82,616 of NW_019268536.1, forward strand.
GTTTCAACTAATTGCCAAAATGAAGCAGACTCTGCTTGAAAAGATTACCCTTTTCAGTGTTGAGGGGTGAGAGAAGGGAAAGATGGAATAGACTGCAATATCAGTTTCCGACCTGTTCGTGGCAATGGCGATAGGCCGAAGTCACTCTGAGGAGGAGATATCCTCATACTGTTGGGGGAATCAGTCTTCACGCCTGCACCAGGAGAGCCATCGCCACGAAGAATGTTCGGTATTGCATCGTCCGAAACGGGCGCAGTGTTTGGCTTTTCATGTTTGTAGCCAGCATAAAATCCTGATGAGGATCCGACGTTTAGAAAAGAAGAACGCAGTGGGTTGCTCCTAGCAGAGAATGGCAGGGGAACCAATTGCCTGCAGATGTACAGATTGTCAATGTTTCAACAACGATGAATGTTAACATTATTGTTTAGCTGTAAAGTTAAGAGAGGTACCTGGGAAGTTGTAATGGAGTTGAGGGAATAGCAGAACCTGGGTTCTGCTCTTCATTGTTCTGGATTTCAGGGCCTTGCAAGGCTTTGTCCATTACACTCATTTGGTTTGCTTCTGTTTCTTCTTCTTCTAGTTCAGTTTCTAGTCCCAAAAGAGAAGACCCTGAAACAAAAACAATATATACTCAGGGAATGTTTCATATCGCCATCAGCCTCACGGTTTTAAAACGCATCTATAGGAGAGGTTTCCACACTATTAAGGAATGCTTCGTTCCCCTCTCCAACCAATGTGAGATCTCGCACTGAACAACGTCATTTAACATAATCAAGTAGAAAAGCTCACCATCCTTTCTTCCAAATGCATTTTTACACCCCTCACATCTGCAACTGATGGAGCATCCAACACCACCCTTTGAGAAAAACAAGTGGTTTAAGTAAGATCCCAAGAAGGGGAGAAGAAGAAGTAAAGAACTTAACAAACACATGGTTGTCTAAGGTTGTCTAAGGGGGTAAAACCTGATAGCATTCACAATATCTCTTAAGGCAATTAGACTTCTTGCAGTTGCATCCTCTTTTATGGCGTGCAGATGCTGGGGTTTTGTTAGATTCATCCTGAAACAAACAAATTGCTCAAATTATGATCTTGCACTCCCACACTTGGAAAAATATAGACAGAGATTTTCATACCCCGGGTTCTGGAAGAGAATCCGAGTTCCTGATCACTTTGGGAGCAAATGCGAGCGGATTGCGAGATTCAATCTGCTTACGAGTTGCAAGAACAGTATCTTCATGAATAGGTTTGTTAAAGCAATCTTGACATGAACATGGCTCAATGCAGTAAACTCCTGCTGCAAAGCATTCACAGTAACTGCACATAGATGACAACAAGTCAGATACAAACGGAAGACAATTCAGTCAGACTATTGGAGTTGGAACTCACAGTTTTAAACACTTAGACTTTTTACAATTACAGCGTTTGCATGATAACTCAGTTTCTCCAGCGTGTTCCAACCTACGCCTGCAAAACCATTAGCCTTTTATTAGCTAACAAGGAGATGCAATAGCCATTTCATTGAGAGTATTTAGCTTGCCTCTTCCTTTTGGGACTATTTTGATTGAAATCATCAGCAAGCACATATGCAGAAGCCATAGCAGCATCTTCCTCACTTTGAACCCCACTCCCTGAAGGATCCATGTCTTGTTCGGTAACAATCGAAGTCGAGAGCGGATCCAGACCAGTTGAAGACGAATGACACGAACCACCTGAATTAGGCAAGTTCAGTTGCCTCTCAGATGAGAACCTTTCATGATTGAGATTTTTGGCATCCTTTGAAGTTGTTGCCAAAGCATTCAAGTGTAAGCCTATTCCAGTTAAAACGTATCGAGTAACAACACCACCAGATTTATAAGGAACAAGTTGTTTATCCATGGATGTCGTCTTCTCTTCTGGATGCGTCGACACAGAACAACCATTTGAACCATCTTCCATGTTTTTTCTTCGACTGACTACAGCCTCGAAGTCCAGACAGCGCCTCCGCATACCCCGATGCAAATTAGATACCGGCTGTAAGCAAACAAACAATCAAACATTAATACCTTTGAAGGTTATTAAGCAGTGTAGTTACAATGGAAAGTTTAGTTTAGAAGAAATAAATGAGAGGTTATGAAGAACATTAATACCATACAATCATCTGCTATATATCTAGCCACCTCTTCATCTGTTATTTCCCTACTCATAGAGTCACTTGAAATTGGAAAGGAAATGCCATCATCTATTGCCTGGTCCATATCTTTTAGTTCACAACCCTCTCCAGCTCGAGACGACGAAAACTCTATTTCATGCTGTCCACCACTAGATTCTATTGGATCAGCAATTCTCATTCTTGACAGATTGGCATCGTCATTTTCCATCATCTGAGCCAAGGTGCTTGATGGTTTCTGAACAAGTCTGATAGCCTCTGAGCCATTGGGGGAGCTGAATATCAAAATATCAGCGCCTTCAGTAATTAAACTTTCCCAGTCATAACTTGTCCCCTCTTTTTCTTCAGTTTGGCTGACCACCAGCCTATTCCCTTCAGCTTCAGATGATCCACTTCCGGAGTTATTTTCAACACAAGGGTCACTTACAGCTCGGTCGTCACTATCAGGTAGCGGTCGGTCACAATCTGGACGAGAAGAATGGCTCTTCAACGCTTGTGGCTCAGAAGACAGCTTGGTAGATGATTCAGATTTGTCATCTGGTGCACTAGAGTTAACCTGCAATTCATCCACATTCCCTGTAACACCTTTATTCCCATTTTCAGAAGAAAAGTCTGGTTTTGATAGATCTGAATAACAGCGCCTGTTGACAAATAAAGTTCCAATTATAAACAGTGATTCCTCGCAAGTAATCTTTTGAAAAAACATCTTGAAAGAGGTCTGTACAGTACCTTCTTAAGAATCTAGATTCCTTGTAAGAACTGGTATGCGGCGAAGTAAAAACCGATGGAAGGGATGAAAAACTAAGAGAGTTGAAGGTCTGTGCAGTATGTATGGACTTGACAGGTTGAATCGGAGAAAGATTATTGATGTAGTTGAAAACTGGGGAATCCTGCACCATCAATAAGAATAGCCATTGTATCTAAGCATATGCTGCTACGAGCCAAAACCAAGATAGATATCTGTTCTAAACTTCGGTGTAGCACAACAGATTTAAACGCACCAAATTTCAAAGTAACAGTAACAAAAGACCCAAGTGCAGAAACAGAACCATGGCCATTATGAACAGCAAATATTGCTCAAATTGGAGATCTGGAGCTTGAATTTAAAACCAACCAAAACCCAGAAAGAAAACATATCAAGGAATTCACAAGACAAATCCAGAGCAGAAATGGGATCGACCAATAGTCAACGAAGATGAAATCAAAGAACATGCACAAGAACGAGAACCCAATCCCAACCCAGATGACAAAAAGTCCCAAAGCAGCCACAAAAACAATCAAACAGCAAAAGGGTCATCCCATCACCTCAAATTTAGGGGCCGCCGTCGTGCCGATCTGATTCCTCTCCGGAGTGTCCATGTCGGCAAGCTAAACGTGTTCTTCAAGCATATACCTCAAAGGGCCACTCAAAAGCAAAAAAACCACACAATCACAACTAATTAGCTACTTCCACCACTCGCTCCTCCCACTTAACCTAGCTTAGGAAAATGGGGTGTCGCAGATGAGATTCAAAAGAGCGGGAAGGCGGGAGAGTAAGAGTGTGTCGTGGGGATAACCCAGACCCTACCGCTGAGTCCCACCACAATCTCTCACACTCACCTCTTCACAGCTGTTCGATGCGGTAATCAAAGTAAAATTGTCCTCCTTTTACACACTAAATTTTCAAATTTTTTTCTCTTTTTCTTTCGCGAGTAATCCACAGTTATCTACTAAACTAGTAACTGTAGTTGAATGCTTTCCTGGTTCTCGATTTTCCTGCTTCTCTCTACTGATTTGGTCGCCAAACTAGTAACTGTAGTTGAATGCTTTTCTGGGTCTCGATTTTCCTGCTTCTCTCTACTGATTTGGTCGCCTTCTTTAAATAGGATACAAGCTACCAACTAATCAATAAAAATATAAATTAACTAAATTTTTAGAATAAAATAAAATATACGGTTAAGCAAATCCTAACAATAAAATTAAAGTTAATTCAATCCTAACTAAATAATAAGTATAAAGTAACTAAATTTTCAAAATAAAATAAAATATGCAAATTCTAACTAAATAATAAGATAAAATTAACGTTAATTCAATCGTAACTAAATAATAAGATAAAATATCGTAACTAAATAATAAGATAAAATATATGGTTAATTATACCGTATCTTAACATAAAATATTAACCGATTACTAATATCTAAAATATATTTTATAATTAATTATTATAATATATTCTTTAAATTTATATATATTTTTTTTTATATAGTTTCGAAAGACATTATGATTATTGTTAAAAGCATAAAAAATTTTCGCATCATCTCCGGTGATGGCTAAAAAGGGTTTCTTTAAAATTTAAATCTTTTTTGAGACAAAAATATTGAATAATATGATTATAGTTTAAATGCTAAAATTGATTATTAAGAGATATATATGCATACACATTTTACTCTCAAAAACACAAATGTAAGAAGTTTAATATATATTTAGAATATAATTTTACAGTGAATTTTATACCGACAAAGATAATTATTAGAAAAGTTATATATTATTAATGTAGTATAACGTAGTCTAGCTTTACTATGGTTCGATCAACCATCAAACCAGTTATTTCAATGAAGAGTTCATATGGATAAATGGTTTTTTCATATGTTGAGTATATTTATTTAACCTTGAATTATGGGTTACTATATGTATTATATGTAACTCTTGATTATATATTAATATTTTGTATGATTGAAGATATTTATCATTTCATTACGGTTTACTATCATATTTGACCATTGATCAAAATAATCATGTATCAATTTATTGCTCTTCTGTTTTTTTTCTAATTTATTTGGTTATGTAAATGGTTATAGACAGAAAATGTTGAAGGTGGTGGTTTTAGCAAATATACTTATGGTATTAGAACCGTTTTAGCAACTCTGATCACTTTTTTTACATGACTTGACTTTCGAATCCTCCTCTCATTTTCTTCCTTTCAACGCTATCACCATCAACCTTTCTTCCTCCAATTATCTTACTCGAAAAAACCAACTTCTCCCCTTTCTTGATAGTCAAGACAGGCTGGGCTGGGTTGAAGAAGTCTAGTTTCGCCACCTCCCTTTTAATCATAAATCTCTTCAACACTCAAGCACCAAACACTTTGACGTGAAAAAGTAGTCGATCATAGACTTATCTATCTACTACTCTTCTCTCTCACCGAGGAAGTCATTGTTGTCGTCGTTCGTCTCTCCGCTACAAGTGACGTTTGGCTCGCGTTTGAGACTACGTTCAACCATCATTCGAAAGCCCGTAAACTGAGATTCAAAATTAAATATCATCAACGACATTAACAATTAAATCGAGGAATGACGAAGGATATAAGAGAAACAAAGCTTTAATTTACGTGATATATAAGAATAAACATTTCTATGATTTAATAATTTATAAAAGTGGAGTGGTCCTATTAACTATCCATATTAATTTGGTAATATAACGTATCATTTGAAGAGTCGCATTATTGAAAAATATGATCTAAAATCATATATTAAAACATAATTTTATTTGAACCATTCAAAAGATGTCGATGTTTAATCTTACCTTGAAATCTTAAGATGTTGATATTTCTATATTTTCAATTCTTTGTGTTCAAGATATCGTGTATATCTCAGTCCGAAAGTAAACTACAGGGAGGGAGGGCACTACAATCGAGACGCAGAGCCCGGAGACCACGGGAAGCTGGAAACGGGTGCTACCACAAAAAAGGTCGAAAGAGGGGAAATATGGATACATACCACGTTCGCGCTGGTCATGTTGTTGGTCGAAGGAGTGGGAAGATGTGGAACACATTGGTTTAAGTTGTGGCCCGACGAAGGGGAGCAAAGAATGCCCTTGGACGGAGGAGTGGAAGATTGATTTTTCTAAACTCGACATCCAGAAAATTGTTGCTCACGGGACTTAACTGTATTCGGAGGAACATATGACAACCAAGCTGTCGCAGGTAAACATCCTTTTCGCTTTTGATTTTGCTTCTGCTGCTTACATTCCGATAGGTGAGGGAATCTATTGGAAACTGGCTGACATTCATAATTTAAAGCTTTTTACATGGTTTATGAATGGGGAATGTTTTAATTCCTAAGACTGTATATTTTTATTTGCGAACACATTGGTTTGAGAATTTTTGTTGATGTCAAATTGTAGCTGAACCCTACTTTTTCCATATTACAGTGAAGATATTGGAGTGGGGGGATGACCCTGTTTTGAGGGAATCATTTCGGCAAAAAGTTGATGCTTGGCACAAGCTTCACCATCCTAATGTTACGAAAGTACCAACTTCTTCTTGTTCTAAGTTCTTATAGTGAATGGTTGATGTTCACGGGATCATATATTTTTCTGTATACGAATTTTGTTTTCTTCAACGCTGGTTTTGAGGTGGGTGGCTAATGATTATCCTTTTTATCTTTCATAACAGTTTGTTGGGGCTTCAACAAAAGCTATAAGTCTTCAGATTCCTTCAAAATCAAAAGTCTCTTCAATGAATCATCAAAACTCCATTTCACCTACGGATTGTTGTGTTGTTGTTGAGTATCTTCCTGGTGGGACATTAAAAGAGTTGTTGATGAAGCACAACAAAAAGAAACTTCCCTTCAAGGATGCCATTCACTTAGCTTTGGATCTCTCTAGAGGGTAACTCTCTCTCTCTCTCTCTTTCTGTTTACCAATGTTGGATATCATCTTTTCTAAAGTAAAACAATTATTACTACAGGCTTAGCTATCTACACTCCAACAACATTGTGCATCAAGATGTCAAACCTGAAAATATGTTGATAGATGCTCACAGAAGTCTTAAAATTGCTGATATTGGGGTTGCACGTGTTAAAGCTCGGAATCCAAATGATATGACTGGGGAATTAACTAGTACTGTCGAATACATTGCCCCAGAGGTAACTTTGTCATTTTGTCCTTAATACATGTTATTATTAGGCACTGGCAATGTTGATTTATCATGTGTAATAGCGATTAGAACCGCATGTAGATATTCTCAAATTATAGATGTATTTGGAAGAAAGGATACTGATTTGAAATGTTACATTCTTCTGTTTTTTCCTTTACCAACATATGTTCTTTCGCATCAAACTTTTCTCTCCTTCAAGTCCTGAAATCAATTTGGTAGCTATATCTGGATTTGTTTTCTTCTCTGCCAACCTGAAATGATGGAAGTATTGGAGAAAAACACGATGATTATGCACTCATTTTGAACAAGTGGTTGCTCGAACATGTTCAAAGCTTTTGTTCAATGTGAATAATAATGGATAATGATCATGTCTCATGTCTAGTTTCTGTAGAGTAGGCGTTAATATGCTAATATTCTACCTCACTTGTAGGTTATTGAAGGGAAGCCATACAATAAAAGATGTGATGTCTATAGCTTTGGCATCTGCTTGTGGAAAATTTACAGTTGCGATATACCATACCCCGATCTTAGCTCTGCTGACATATCATCTGGAGTTGTTCATCAGGTACGGTACTTGGGAGGACGTAAGACATAAAACACGTCTCTTCAAGTGTAACGGCCCAAACCCATCACTAGCAGATATTGTCCTCTTTGCGCTTTTCCTTTCAGGTTTTCCCTCAAGGTTTTTAAAACGCGTCTGCTAGGAAGAGGTTTCCACATCCTTATAAAGGGATCTCACAATCCACCCCTTCAGGGCCCAACGTTCTAACTGACACTCGTTTCCGTCTCTAATCAATGTTGTTACTCTCTCCAATTGACGTGGGATCTCACATCAAGTCTCTTATTAATGACTTTTATTCTTGTGTTTGTTGCAACCGGTAGGGGTAGAACTTCAAAATAATATCTATAGTGAAGAGCTTAATCTTATATAATGCCCCTTTCCATTTATTCAGTAGTGTTATAAATTCTATGTTTATGTGTAAAGTTCATGAAGAAGATCTGAAGCATTAGCATTTTGTTTTGCCAGAATCTGCGACCCGATATCCCGGAATGCTGTCCAAATTCTCTGGCAAAAGTGATGAGGAAGTGCTGGGATAGAAATCCATCCAAACGCCCTGAAATGCATAAGGTTGTCGAAATGTTGGAAGCCATTGAAAAGAGTAAAGGAGAGGGGATGGTTTCTCCTAACAAAGTCTCTTGCAGCTTCTGTTTCAGCCCTTTCGGCACGCCCAGTGGTCCTTAATTCACTTGGACTCTCATCACTTAATGGTATTGTTCTCTCCCTAATAGTTGATTTTTGCCTTCTAAGAATTCCTTGTTGTTGTTTAAAATAAAACTGCTGCTATATATCATGCATAGGGTCGGAGTAGAATGGTATGATATTATCCACTTATGGCTTTGCTTTTGATTTCTCCAAAAGGCCACGTATCAATGGAGATGTACTCCTTACTCATAAAGGCATGATCATCCTCTTAATTAGCCAATGTGGTACTCTCTCCTAATAATCCTCCCCTCGAACAAAGTACAAAATAGAGCGTTCCTTGAGACCAATAGAGCCCTTGAACAACCTCCCCTTAGTCGAGACTTGACTCTTTCTTTAGCGCCCTCGAACAAAGTACACCCTTTGTTCGACACTTGAGGATTCTATTGACATAACTAAGTTAAGGGCATGACTATAATATCATGTTAGGAATCACGATCCTCCACAATGGTATGATATTGTCCACTTTGAGCATAAGTTCTCATGGCTTTGTTTTTGGTTTCCCCAAAAGGCCTCATACCAATAGAGATGTATTCCTTACTTATAAACCCATGATTATCCTCTTAATTAGTCAACATGGGATTCCCTCCCAACAATCCTCAACATGTAATTGTAAGTTCAAGCGAAAAATATCTAAAAATTCATTTGAGCTTTAAAATTGTCATGGACTTCAAAATTCATAAATAATCCAAACATGGTGAAAACATAGTTAAAAATAAGGTTTAACAATCCCTCGAACGGAGTTCAAAAGCTGAAACATTACTTCACTGTCCTACGAATAGAAATAATAATAAAGAGCAAGACATTGGGCCAAACAAATTAATATTGTAATATCCACTAAAAAGGGGAACCTATATACTATGCCATCACATCACATCAGTCTTTCTCTCACTCGTCATCGCCATCAAATTGGGACAAAATATTAATATTAATAAAAGTTGACTTTGTATTAAGTCAGTCAACTAGTGATTGAGCTAGATTTAATTTAATTTGTCGGACAATGGATTCCATATTTTTCAAATCACAAACTTAGTGTTGAGGGATAATTTCTAAATTTTGCATATCAGCAATGGATTCGAAAGGAAATGATGTGGAGCTGTATGGCCTTCTTATTATGGGAAGCGATCAATATCCGCAATACATACTACAGGGGGGCTCGGAACGCCCCTGGTCCGAGGAATGGGAGATTGATTTTTCTAAACTTGATATCCAAAAAGTTGTTGCTCACGGGACTTATAGAACTGTATTCAAGGGAACATATGACAACCAAGCTGTAGCAGGTAATTAAACTCATCTTTTCCCTTTTGATTTTGTTGAGGATTATTGGGAGTGAGTCCCACATTGGCTAATTCAGGGCATGAGTTTATAAGTAAAGCAATACATCTCCATTGGTATGAGGCCTTTTGGGGAAGCCCAAAGCAAAGTCACGAGAGGTTATGCTCAAAGTGGACAATATCATACCATTGTGGAGATCCATGATTCCTAATAGCTTTTGCTTCTTCTGCTTACGTTTATGTCCAAGTATGGAGTCAGCTTCGAGCTGGGTGTTTGCGAACATAATTGGCTTAAGAACTCTATTTTTTTCCATATTTCAGTGAAGATATTGGACTGGGGGGATGGCCCTGTTTTGAGGGAATTTTTTCGGCAAAGAGTTGATGTTTGGCACAAGCTTCACCATCCTAATGTTACAAAAGTACAAACTTCTTCTAATATGAATGGTTGATGTTCGTGGGTTCATATATTTTTCTGTATATGAATTTTGTTTTCTTCAACTCCGGTTTTTATCTTTGGTAACAGTTTGTTGGGGCTTCAACAAAAGCTAGAAATCTTCAGATTCCTTCAAAACTCTCTTCAATGGATCATCAAAGCTCCATTTCACCTACGACTTGTTGTGTTGTTGTTGAGTATCTTCCTGGTGGGACATTAATAGAGTTTTTGATTAGGAACAGGAAAAGGAAACTCCCCTTTAAGGATGCCATTCAATTAGCTTTGGATCTCTCTAGAGGGTAACTCTCTCTCTTTCTCTCTCTTTTCTAAAGTAGAAGATTTGCTAATTAGAGTTATAACTAACTACACAGGCTTAGCTATCTACACTCCAACAAGATTATGCATCATGATGTCAGAACTGTAAATATGTTGATAGATGCCCACAGAACCCTTAAAATTGCTGATATTGGAGCTGCTCGTGTTAAAGCTTGGAATCCAAGAGATATGAATGGAAAAACTGGTACCGTTGAATACATGGCCCCAGAGGTAACTTTGTCATTCTGTTCTTAATACATCTCATTATTAGGCACTAGCAATGTTGTTTTATCATGTGTAATAGCAATTAGAACTGCGTGTACACATTCTCCAATTATAGATGTATTTGGAAAAAAGGATACTGATTTGAAATATTACATCCTTCTGTTGTTGTTTCCCCTTTACGAACATATGTTCTTTTAGAGTGACACATTTCTCTACTTGGAGTCTGGAAATTGATGTGAATCCCACGTCGTTGGAGAGGAGAACGAATGTAAGGATGTGGAAACCTCTCCCTAATAGATGTGTTTTAAAATCATGAAGCTGACGGCGATACATAACGGGCCAAAGCGGACAATATTTGCTAGCGGTGGACTTGAGTTGTTACAAATGGTATCAGACCCAGAAACCGGGCGGTGTGCTAGTGAGGATGCTAGCCCCCAAGGGGGGTGGATTGTGAGATCCAACATCGGTTAGAGTGGGGAATGAAGCATTCCTTATAAGGGTGTGGAAACCTCTCCCTAATAAATGTGTTTTAGAACCGTGAGGCTGACGGTGATACATAACGGGCCAAAGCGGACAATATTTACTAGTGGTGGACTTGGGTTGTTATAAATGGTATCGGACCCAAATATCGGGCGGTGTGCTAGGGAGGATGCTGGCCCCCAAAGTGGGTGGATTGTGAGATCCAACATCGATTAGAGTGGCGAAAGAAACATTCCTTATAAGGGTGGGAAACCTCTCCTTAGTAGACGTGTTTTAAAACCGTGAGGCTGACAGCGATACATAACGGGCTAAAGCGGACAATATTTGTTAGCGGTGGGCGTAGGCTGTTACAATCGATTTGCATTCTTCTCAGTGGTTTGGTTTGTTCTTAATACCTCAAATGATGGAAATATAGAACAAAAACACGATGATAATGCATTCAATCTGAATGAGTGGTTGCTCAAACATGTTCAAAGCTTTTGTTCAATATGAATAATTATGGATAAGGATCATATCTCATGTCTAGTTTGTGTATAGTAGGCCTTAATATGTTAATATTCTAACACACTCATAGATTCTTAAAGGGAAACCGTACAATATAACATGTGATGTCTATAGCTTCGGCATTTGCTTGTGGGAAATTTACTGCTGCGCCATGCCATACCCCAATCTTAGTTTCGCTGACATATCATCTGGAGTTGTTCATCAGGTAAGGTACTTTGGACGTAAGACGTAAAACACGTCTCATCAGGTCTCTTGTTCATTGCCTAACCAATTCCCTTTTCCATTTATTTAGTAGAATTATGTGTTCTATGTTTATGTTCATGAAGAAGATCTGAAGCATAAGCATCATGTTTTGGCAGAATCTGCGACCCATTATTCCGGAGTGCTGCCCAAATTCTCTGGCAAACGTGATGAGGAAATGCTGGGATGGCAACCCATCCGAACGCCCTGCAATGCATGAGGTTGGCGAAATGTTGGAAGCTATTGATACGAGTCAGGGAGGGGGAATGGTTTCTCCTGACCAAGTTCCTCGCAGCTTCTGTTTTAGGCCTTCTGGCTCGTCTCCTGGTCCGTAGTTTCACTATGTGTACTCTCATCACTTAATGATGTAGAAATAAAGGAGAGCCAAAACTATGCTGGTTTGTGTTTCTTTTGTGCTTTGTGGTGTGAAATTTGCTCTCACGTTGTGATTGCAGTTATCAATCTGTCTTTGTTTCAGACTATGTCAATCAAGTGTTCTCTTCTTATTTGTTTTGATTTTTGCCTTCTAAGTGTTTGTTCCTTGTTTAAATTTCATCCCGTTGAATGGTGAGGATTATTAAGAGGAATAGTCCGACTAGTTAAGAGAAAGATTATGAGTTTATAAGCAAACGATATTGTTTCATTGGTAACGAGGCATTTTAGGGAAACCAAAAGAAAAGTGATGAAAGGTTATATTTAAAGTGGACAATATCATATCATTGTGGAAAGTCGTGATTCCTAATATGATATTAGAGTCATGCCAATAGAATTCTCTAGTGTCGAACAAAGAAATTGTGAGTTTCGAAGTATAGTAAAAAATGACTCGAGCGTTGAACAAATGGTGTATTTTGTTTGAGAGCTCAAGAGAAGGTGGAACAAATGGTGTAGTTTGTTTGAGTGCTCAAGAGAAGGCTATGGTGTATTTTGTTCGAGGAGAGAATTGTTGAGAATTATTGAGAGGAGTAGTTCACGTTGGTTAATTGAGAGAAAGATCATGAGTTTATAAGTAAACGAACACTATCTCTGATATGAGGCCTTTTGAAAAACTAAAAGTAATGATACTAGAATTTATCCTCAAAATGGACAATATCATGCTCAATTGGCTAACACGGTTGCAATTACTCATCCAACCATCTCCATGACGCCGACTCAACGCATACTCCTTCCCACCATTTTCAAATTAGGTCGTTCAAAAACTGCAAAACTATGGATGAACTTGGACAATGACAGTGTCACGCGCTGAAGCAGCAGGGTCTCATTCGTAAACAATCGACTCTATCTAAAAGCTCATTTCCACATCTTTCGAAATGGGCACTTTGGATTATCTTCGGAAGGCGTTCGAACTCTTCCTTGAAGACATGAAAGCAAATGTCACTCTTTTCATGTTCAATTTATTAGTCAGAAACGGTCATGTTTGTTAAAGGCGTGTTATCTATAACCCCTGGTAAAATGTGTTGATCATACTTGTCTAGTACTAATTGTCCATGGTTGCAGGCCCATTTCAAGCCTTTTCATGTTATGTCAATAGAGGGTGTATGACCATTCACAAAAATCATGTCTGCGCCTGCATTGAGGCTAAAATGTCCTAGATATATGAATATGACTAGTTATCATTTTTTTCCTACCCTAAGTTATATGCTATTTAAGTTGGGGTGTTCCTTCGTTTTAGTCCTATAAAGTTCTTTAATTTTCCAAATGTGTTTCATCGCTCACGTTTCCTAAAACATTTCTTGCAAACATGACTCATAGCTCAAACATACGTCGACGTGTCTATAAAGTCCGAATTTCTCATGACTGACTTATTTGCTGGACTAGAACAAATATAGCACAATGGTTATCTAGCTAACCGCAATAGAACCACCAAATTTATTTTATAGTTATATTCTAGGTATAAATCCAAAGTAAATTACTATGAGATTATACAATATGGTTGAATTTATTAAAATCTTTTACATTTTTAAATAGAATTTATATTGAAAAATAGAAATTATTTATTAAAAAATTCATGGAATATTTCTTTTCCGACAAAAAAAAAAAAAAAAAAAAAAAAAAAAAAAAAAAAAAAAAAAAAA
>NW_019268536.1:96760-131117 GCF_002738365.1 Cucurbita moschata
AAAAAAAAAAAAAAAAAAAAAAAAAAAAAAAAAAAAAAAAAAAACAATACATACCGGTAATTCAGTTGAAATAGAATTTGATCTCCGCCCTCTGTTTTATATTTTGCTAATTTCAGTATAAATTGAATTTGAAAGAGTCAGTGTCGATTCCGAAGGCTATAATATATGCAAATCAACCCGCGCTTTTCTGTTCATCGTTACGAAGTTCGTGTGGTGCTTCGATCCGCATTCATGGTTTCTTCTTTTTTTAGAAAATCAGGTTTTCGATTTTTGGTTGCCTTGCGATTCTCTGTTCTTCCATAACCCTTTTCACGTCCAGTGGGTTTGCCGCAGCGAACCCATTGGGACGAAAACAATTAGAATCGTGTTTTTGAATTCTCTGATTTTCATGATAGCGCCAATGGCGCTTCTATGATTTTCGTTCTACTTCGTCGCCTTCGCCTCCTTACCGGCTGATTCATGGTCGTCTTTCATCAACATTTACCCACTCGATCTTCAACTCTTCCTCTTTCCGGCAAGGGCTCCTTTTAGGGCATGCGTTCTTGCTTCGTCTGGGCTCCTTCTGCGGGTCGATTTTGGTGAGAGGTAATTACTATTATTGACTTCTTTTCTTCCTTCCCCCCACCCCTCCCCTCCCCTCATGTTTTACCTCATTTTAGATTTCTAGGCGCTTCGTATTGGCCTTTCGGTGATCATAATTTGGGACGTTTCTGAACGTTTACTTTTATTTCTATAATTTGAGTTCTATTGTATTACAAATTGAAAGTTGAACTCCAACCTTAGGATTTTCATGATCCAAGTTTGTTGAGGATTGAGGATCGTTGGGAGGGAGTCCGACGTTGGAGGTTTATAAGTAAGGAATACATCTCCATTAGTATGAGGCCTTTTGGGGAGTCCAAAGCAAAGCCATGAGAGCTTGGACAATATCATACCATTGTGGAGTGTCGTGATTCCTAACATGGTATGAGAGCCATGCCCTTAACTTAACCATGTGAATAAAGTAGTTGTGAGCCTCGAAGGTGTAGTCAAAAGTGACTCAAGTGTCGAACAAATCGTGTACTTTGTTCGAGGACTCCAGAGAAGGAGTCGAGCCTCGATTAATGGGAGGCTGTTCAAGGGCTCTATAGGCCTCATGAGAGGCTCTATAGTGTACTTTGTTTGAGGAGATGATTGTTGAGAATCGTTGGTAGACATACGTGGAGTGTTGTGATTCCTAACAAGTTTGGGAGAAATTTGAATTTGTTCCTTCATCGGTTTCTTTATTTTTACATTTCAATAGGTTGAAGGATTATCTGCAATAATGGCAATTATGAAAGACAACAAAATGCTGTCTAGTTCTTACTTTACCGGAATGCATCATCCTTCATGCTGTTTGATCTCTCAGGTTTGAAACCCTTGTGTTCGAGGTGTTCTATTCGGGTTATCTGTGTCGATCTTAGCAATGGGTTCGAAAGGAAATGATATGGGGGGCACTACGATCCCAAAGGAGACACAGAACCAGGATAGAACTCCGAACTCAAAGGTGGCTGGTATGGGAAGCATTAGCAGCAAAGATATGGTATTCAGAGCAGATATGATAGATTTGAAAACCCTAGATATGCAGCTGGAGAAACACTTTAGCCGTGTTTGGTCAATGTCCCAGAATCAAAGGCCAAAGGAGGAGTGGGAGATTGATTTGTCTAAGCTTGACATTCAAAAAGTTATTGCTCATGGGACTTACGGAACAGTATATAAGGGTGCATATGACAACAAAAAGGTTGCAGGTAAACATCTTATTTTTGATGATGTGAAATTGCAGCTGAACTGAATACATTTCTATATTACCTGAACTGTACTTTTCTGTGTTATAGTGAAACTGTTGGACTGGGGGGAGGATGGTCTTGCCACTACTGCTGAAACTGCTGCTCTGCGGGCATCGTTTCGGCAAGAGGTTGCTGTTTGGCACAAGCTTGAACATCCTAATGTTACAAAAGTACTAACTCCTTCTTCATGTTCTTATAGTGAATGGTTGATGAAACATTGAATTATATGACAATTGTATGGCTATATTTTTCTGTATGTGAGTTTTATGTTCTTTTAACTCTGGATTTGAGTGGTTATATCTTTCATAACAGTTTGTTGGAGCTTCAATGGGTGCTACAAATCTTAAGATTCCTTCAACGGAGGATCAAAATTCACTTCCATCTAGGGCCTGTTGTGTTGTCGTTGAGTATATTCCTTGTGGAACATTAAAACAATTATTGATAAGGCACAAGAAAAGGAAACTTCCCTTTAAGGATGTGGTTCAGTTAGCTTTGGATCTCTCCAGAGGGTAACTCTTTCTCTAACAATGTTGTACATCATCTTTTCTAAAGACGAAGATTTGCTGATCAGGATTATACTAATTTTACAGGCTTAGCTATCTACACTCCAAGAAGATTGTGCATCGTGATGTCAAAACTGAAAATATGTTGATAGGTGCTCACAGATCTCTCAAAATTGCTGACTTTGGGGTTGCCCGTGTTGAAGCTCAGAATCCAAGAGACATGACTGGGGAAACTGGTACCCTTGGATACATGGCCCCAGAGGTAACCTTTTCATTCTCTTCTTAATACATGCGATTATTACGCACTTGCAACTAGAACCATGTCTTGATGATTATGCACATTCGTTTTGAATCATATATGAATCATATATCATGTCTGAGTTTTTGTATAGTCTGCGTTAATATGCCAATATTCTACTACATTTTATAGGTTCTTGAAGGGAAGCCATACAATAGAAGATGTGATGTCTATAGCTTTGGCATCTGCTTGTGGGAAATTTACTGCTGCGATATGCCATACCCCAATCTTAGTTTCGTTGATGTGTCATCTGCAGTTGTTCGACAAGTATGGAAATTCATGTCTCTTTATGTCTCTTGTTCAATGCCATTGTTCTTATGTTTGTTGGCATCAGAAGGGGTAGAACTTGGAAATGATATCTATATGTTTATGTAATTAGTTAATGAAGAAGAACTGAAGCATAAGCATTTTGTTTTGGCAGAATCTGCGGCCCAGTATTCCGAAATGTTGCCCAAATTCTCTGGCAAATGTGATGAGGAAATGCTGGGATAGCAATCCATCCAAGCGCCCTGAAATGCATGAGGTTGTGAAAATGTTGGAAGCTATTGATACAAGTAAAGGAGGGGGGATGATTACTCGTGAGTACTTCTTTGGTTGCTTCTGTTTCAGGCCTTTCCACAGGCTCCGTGGTCCATAATTCATTTATGCTCTTATCATTTGATGATGTAGAAATAAGGAGAGTCAAAACTACGATGGTTTTTGTTTCTTTTGCGTCTTGTGTTGTCAAGTCATGATATTTCCTAGTAACTGCTGAAGTTTGCTCTCATATTGTGACTGAAGTTACCAATCTGTCTTTGTTTCAAAATTTTTCAATGAAGATTTCCTTTTCGATTTGTGTTGATTTGTGCCTTTTAAGAACTCTGTCGTTTAGATTTTATTATGGGATAATCCAACCATCTCCATCAGACTGAACTTCTTCATACCCACTGCTGAGAATGACTCAAAGCATACCAGAAAGCTTCACGTTTCTATTTGTGTTAATTATGTGTGCTATATAACTGCTGCGTTTTGTTGAAGGAGTTAGGCTCCATGGAGCTCTTATGAAGATTGGTTTAGAGAGAGATATGTTGGTACTAGTGCTCTAATACATCTGTTTGCTCGAAAGGTGTTTGATGGAATGCTTGAGAGAAGTGTTGTTTCGTGGACCTCCTTGATTTGTGGTTATCCTTGGACAGAATCTTCCTGGGAAGCTGTGGCTTTGTCTCTCCAAATGATCGAGGCAGGTGTTAAACCCGAATCTGTCACAATGGTGTGTGGGATATCGGCTTGTGTCAAGTTGAAAGATCTTACACTGGCCAAGAAAATTCATGGTTACATTGATGAGACAGAAACGAGGCTTAATACTCGTATGGTGAATGTTCTTGTGGATATGTACAAGCAATGTGGAGAAGCTGGTGCTGCAAAGCGACTATATGATGAATGTGTGGATAAGAATTTGGTTTTATGTGACACAATCATGTCAAACTTTGTGTGCCATGGTGTGCGGAACTAAGGTACTTGCTGTCTTAATGATATGTTCCAAGTAGATCTTCGACCGGATAGAGTTTTCATTGTTTTCGACAATTTTGCGTGCCATGATGCAATTTGAGAGTATGTCAAATTCCCATTGTGTTGTGAGACTCATTACCTGTTGGTTATATTAAAAACAGAGATTTGGAGCAAGCTAAGAAGATATTTAATGAGATGCTTGAAAAGGATCAACACAACACAATGGTAAATGCTTTGGTTTATGAGTATATGTGTGAGATCCCACGTTGATTGAAGAGGAGAATAAATGCAAGCAGAATAAATGCAAGCAATGACACTAGATTTTGAAGGAGTGTAGATCGTAAGATCCCACATCGATTAGAGAGGAGAACGATATAGATAATAGTGTATCTACTATTGTTGGACAATATCTACTATTGTTACAGTATGTTTGAGAAAGTAATTAAACTTGTCCAAGAGATATATGCCTATATTGTAAGGAACATCTACTATGATATGTTACTCGAGATAGCATTAGTTGATATTGATATGTTTGCTAGGCATAGTGACCCTCATAGCATGATGAAAGTATTCGACGATATGGATAGAAAAGATGTCTCGGCATGGACAACAGCAAAGGGAATGGCAAACCAGCTATAGAATTTTACAATGAGATGCTTAGGCAAGAGTTGAAACCATATCAAACAGTTTTTGTAAACATATTAACAGCTTGCAGCCATGGTGATTCTGTGAAACAAAGGCAGCACATACAGGAGGAGTCAGTCCATGAATCAACTAGGAATCTCCCCAAAGATTGTTCATTATGGTTGCATGGTTGATCTATTAAGCCGTGGAGGTAAGTTTGAAGAAGCTCTATAATATTACAAAGAGCATACAACGAAACCCAATGGGATTATATAAAAAAACCTACACATTAAAGTGCAATGTGACTGAAGAACTATGCTGTTTCTATTACAATTCACATTGTCATCAACATGTTAGCCTTCTAGAAAGCAGCTTTCAAAGTTGGGGGAAAATGGAGTCAACATAAGCTTCGTGCATCGGGTCTGATAACCACAGTTTAGCAACATGATGATGTGACGAGGTGCGCCTATGAATCTCTTCAACCAGCCATACAGTTGCTTCAGCTTTACTAGGATGAATTACGGTATCCAATGGCTTATATTCATCCACACTACCGAACCTTAATTGATCCCACTGTTTGAGTAGAATGTTAGTCAAGTAATGCAAAGGCTGACCATAAAGCTGCTTTATAGATTTGCCTAAACCCATCCATGTTGTAAATGGTATTACAGAACCACGTTGTGCTGGGATCTGGATCTGTTTCATGTATTCTTGATACATTTCGGCCCTTTTAATCAACATACCTGCATCGTTAAACGACATTTCAAAGACCCTCTTTTTTAAAGCTATGAACATGAAAATTTATATATACAGCAGCATTGATCATTAAACACTATGAATTGATCTTATGCAATGCGTCAAATTACCTTCAGCTGTCATTTCTTTGGCAGGAATTTTGAAATCGTCCATGGAAGGCTTGAACTCGAATCCATCATTTTGTACTCCTGTTTCTGAATCAGAGGAAGAAGATTCACCTGATGATATAACATCTACTTGTTCATTCCACGGCATTGGCCTCTTCATTTTGTCAATGATGTAATTCTGGCAAGAAGTGATCATGGGTTAGCTATGATGCCGATTAATACAATACAGATTACCAAATAGCAGCACGTTTAAAGATTCATGTGAGTATACGAAGAGTTAGTAATATGAGATGCCAACCACAATAAATAGATCCAACAGATACAAAAGATTACTATTGAGATGGAAAAAGAGCACAAGAGCTTTTAGTTAGCATAAAACAAAATGTACTTCAAACTTTCAATCTCATGTTCATTACAAAATTTAATCACAGACATAGAACAAATTAACCAATTCAATTCTGGTTCTGGGTCCAACGCAGAAACAAATTCACCCTATCAGGCCATCACAATCTTACTAATAGACATCTCCATTCTCAAAAACCACCTCGCACATGCAACTTATGGAGCAATGCACACAGTTTCCGCCAGGGATCACACTCAGATAATAAGCAGTGCACTTAATAACCATCGCTATCTAGGGCAATTTCTAAGAACTTGCATCAAACGATGAATGTTCATCCCTCTAAGCAACATTCTGGAAGACCCCACCAACCAAGTGATAGAAAATTACGATCGACTTCTCAAACAAACAAATAAACAATAAATTTTCATACAAATGCACCGAAAATCCCATCGGACCTGTAAAATGAAAACATTTCAAAGCAGAGTAAAAACAAGTGGAAATTAAAGATTACGAGAGTCGATAAGTAGAAATCTGAAACGGAAAACAAGGATAGAGATTATCGGACAAGAAGCACAAAACCAAGTGAATTTATTACATATGAACAGAGATGGTAATGGATCGACAACAAGCGAGAGTGATGGTGAGTACCTTCGTAATTCGAAAAGCGAGAGAGAGCGTCCAATCGTAGAGATGAAGCTCCTCTCCGATATGGATTTTGCGACAGATCACCAATATAGCTCAGTTATTCATCGAGCTCGAATTTGAGAGACCAGTTTTGAGTTCGCGGCGTTTGGATTTTGCGCGAGGGGAGATCGGAGACGTTCCACATTTGTTCAAAAGGCCGGTTCAACCACCGGTTCATAGAGCTTTAGCCCACAAAGTTACACCCCTTGCTTTACAATTCATTCAATGCATAAAGAAAATATTTTTTAAAAAATTTATGACAAGGGTAAAAATGGTAACACATTTAAATTTTGAGGTGAAGACGGTAAATTTCATTTAAAAAATAGAGAAATGGTAGTAAGTAGCAAAAGAAAATTAGAATATTAGAAAGCCACCAAGGAGAAAGATTATACTTTAATTTAGTTTCTAAATTTTAGGGACTTTATAAGTGCCGAATAAATCACTATTATATTTTATTTAACTTAAAATTGAATTTTGTGTACAATAATACCCCTAAACTTTTGGAGTATACAAGAAATGCATGAATTTTTAAAATACCAAACAAATTATAAAAGAATTAAACACACCATAAAAAATTTATAAATATATTAGACACTAAATAAAATATTCAAGAATTTATTAATTTTTTTTTTTTTAAATATTAGAACATACTTGACACACTAAAAAAATTAGAATCTAAATTTGTAATTTAAAAAATGATTTTAAAATAACTTTTTAAATTATATTCAGTTGTAGAGCAGTCTGCTTAGATATATTACCGTTTTTAAACCCAACCCCAAACCCTAAATGGATAATACATGTAATTTATTTGTTTTTTTTAATGAAAAAAAAAAAGAGTTTACCTCGGATCGAACCGAACCGGTCCGGAGTTGAGTTTTAATAATTGTGGGATGTCTCCATTTGGCCGCCGAAGCTGTTGAGATGGGCGGAACTCAATCGAACACCTCTCTAAATTTTCATGGCTAGATCATCTCGCCTCCCCTGAGCATATATATATACACACACATATTCTGTTCTTGAATGAGCCAAAGTTGTTCGAAATGGCATCACAGTTACAAACTCGCATCATTTTTTCCTTGCGGAACTCGATTCGTAGCTGTTACTCAGCCAAACCTCTCTGCACCATTAGCGGATCGACCCAAGACTCCGAGTCCCCCGAACTTCCGGACTGGGTAAAGTTCTTCGATACTAGAAGCTCTTCTCATTCAGATTCTGAGGATGACGTCTTCGTTATTCCTCCATTGGCGCATTGGCTCGAATCCCAGAGGCTCGAAGACCACAGTGAAGTTGGCAAGAAGAAACTTGGCGAGGCGAACGATAATGAAGTCGACAAAATAAGTATGATGCTAAAGAATCGATACCCATCACCGGAAAATGTTGCAGAAACTTTGAATGGAAGAGCTTACAGGGTATCGAACACTTTGGTTGCACAGCTGCTGAAGAGATTTGGGAATGATTGGATCCCAGCTTATGGTGTTTTCAAGTGGGCGAAAGACCAAACACCTTACCGGCATTCACCTGAATCATATAACTCCATGGTTGATATCTTGGGGAGGGCAAAAAAGTTTAGACTTATGTGGGAGTTGGTCGATGAGATGAGTCATATAGCTGCGTATGTGAGTCTGGAGACGATGAGTAAGGTTATTAGGAGGCTTGCGAGGGCTGGTAGGTATCAAGAGGCAATTGAAGCATTCCAGAGGATAGAGGAATATGGCGTTAGTAAAGACACAGCAGCCATGAATGTGTTGATGGATGCATTAGTCAAGGAGGGCAGTGTGGAAGATGCCCACAATGTGTTTGAAGAATTGAAGGGTTCAATACCTTTCAATTTGACCTCTTTCAATGTTCTAATACATGGGTACTGCAAAGCTAGGAAGCTAGATGAAGCATGGAAGATCATGGAAGAAATTGAGAGACAGGGACTTGAACCTGATGTGATTTCCTACACTGCTTTCATTGAAGCTCATTGCCGCGACAAGGACTTCCGAAAGGTGGATAAGATTCTGGTGCTAATGGAACAAAAAGGGTGCAGGCCTAATGCAGTAACTTTCACCATTATAATGCAAACTCTAGGGAAGGCAAAACAGATAAATGAAGCTCTAAAGATATATGAGAAGATGAAGAAAGAGGGTTGTGTGCCTGATAGTTCATTCTACAGCTCCCTGATATTTATTCTTGGTAAAGCTGGTAGGCTCAAAGACGTTAAGGAGATAGTAGAGGACATGACAAACCAGGGGGTTAATCCAGATGTGTTGACATATAACACAATGATATCTTGTGCCTGTGCGCATTCGCAGGAAGAGACAGCTCTAAGATTGCTACGGAAAATGGAGGAGGATTCGTGCAAACCAGACCTCAAGACTTACCACCCTTTATTGAAGATGTTCTGTAACAAGAAGAGAATGAAGGTGCTGAAGTTTCTGTTAGATCATATGTTCAAGAATGATGCAAGTATTGAAGCTGGGACTTACTCGATTCTGGTGCGTGGGATGTGTGACACCGGAAAAATCCATCTTGCTTGCTCGTTCTTCGGGGAAATGGTGTCGAAGGGGATGGTTCCAAAAGACTCCACATTCAAGATGTTGAAGGAAGAACTTGAGAGGAAAGGTATGTCAGAAGAAATGAAAATCATTGAGAAGTTGATGCTCTGTGCAACAGAGCAAGATACGAGTTAAAGAATAAGATTCATAATAGAGCAACTAGCTGTCTGAACTATATGTTTGTTCAAGCAATCTTCTCAAAATAGGGTCTCCTACAAGAATGTATCCATTTACAGTTCTGCTAGAGAAAAAGGACCAATGCAAACAAACATTTCTATGTTCAACATGATTGCAAAAACACAAATTTAAATACAAACATTTCTACTCAATAACATGAATATAACATACAATCATATAGTATAAAGATGAATTCATAACTATATAAGATCGTGAATAGCTTCTAAATTACACCCACGTATTTCCTTAGAAAAAATGAAATATTGTTGGGAAGGCGTATACAAAAATCATTTTGTTTGTATCCGCAATGTAAAATAAAAGGTAAACAGATTCACTCACGTATCCAGATTTACCAGAAGGATTCATACGGTAACTAAATAAGATAACCTACGTCTAATTGGAAGGGTCAAAATGTAGAAAGAAACAACCTTTTTGCTTGGTGAGGCTCTGTTCTATATAAATACATTAGCGTGATAAAGAAAATGTTTGATAGTTCTCAGCTTTTTGAGCCACTGTTATGGAATTAGTGTCTCAGAGACGTCGTTTAACACCAGAGGATAGGAGGGACCTTGAGCGGATACTCGACTTCAATTGCCTTGTTCTTGGTCTTTGCCATCCTAGTCTTCCCAAAAACTCCTCAATCAACCTGCATACCAATATGTAGCAATTAGAAATCACGCAATGATGAGATAGGATAACACTAAATGTTACCGGAGGACTACGGGTATCGTACATGCTGCAGACTGACTTCTGTGAAACTGCCAGTTCGCGGTCCGGGAATGATTCCTCCAGTCGGAAACTCAACCAAACATAGAGATCCAACACCTTCAAATACAATAGCAACAGATACATAAACTCAGCATTTGGAGGTGGACTACATTTTAGATAACATTCCACCCACCATGGACTTGAATGTAACGAAATAGGAAACCAATAAAACTAAAAGCAAATAAGCAAGTTAATTAACTTTGGCCACCCTTTTGCAACTAAGAATGCTTGTCAATCAAAAATGGAAAAGCTGGAGTGGAAGCAAGCCATACCATTATTATATGATTGATGAAAATTTAGGCCTCTATTTTATTTATATGGTTGCTTACTTTTTGGGATGCCTAAGCATTTGTAGCATTATTGTTTCTAAACTAACTTATTTGTGTAATGGAGTGGTTTCAACGTCTAGACTAGGTTAATCTAAACAATTTTTGAGCCATTCAATAAGTTCAAGTTCCAAATCTCATCAATATTCCAGAATCTTGAGAGAAAGAGAAAGAGAGCTTAGAATTATATTTTCACCTTGTGAACGGATTCCAGCTCCTTCAGTGCAGCTTGTGTTTCTGGCACTTGAAGCGTTCCTGCTGTGAATATTTCTCGTAGCCGAACAACGCCTTTATTTGCATATTTTGTAGCAAACTGTTTCATTGTGCATAATGCATGCAATCATATAAGTTGTCAATTTATCAAAATAAAATATAACAATAACCACGGATTAATTAGACCTGTGTAAGACCTTGGGATGTAATTTCATCAGCCATGTCCACAGGGCTGCATTAAAAATGGGGCACCAACTGATATTAGTATAAACGAGTTTGCAAGGAACTCAAAAAAAAAAAAAAAGGTTTCTGATGATAGATTAAAACTAGTATACTGTGTCAAATTGAAACCTTCATCAGTGAAAAGCTCAGAAATCTACAAATGACTGATAACAAGATGCACTTTCCTTTTACCTTATACAGAAAAGGTACTTGTCATGCAAACTGAGAGGCATCTCATCAAGGACGGCCGCAACTTTCTGATTCCAAGACATTACAACATGAAATATATTAAAGAGGCATTACGACGACAGTAAAATAGTTGAACAATACCCCTGCTTTCAACAAGACATCATCCAGTAGACAAACATACCAGCATTTCTTCACAGTCAGCAATGAAATAATTTTCAGATAATTTAGCATTCTCAACAAAGTGCTCCTGCATAAAATATTAAAATTATGAAACGATATTAGTCATAAATCTATATTATACATATAAAATGGGCGATGAGAAGAGGAACTCTCTCTATCCATTGTGACCCTCCTGGACTAGTATCATGAATGGAGAAAAACCCTAATCTTTCAACATGCTCTGCTCTTGTAACAAATGCATATCGAACCAAATCAAATACTTGCAACTACCATTATTTAATTAAATGTTGCAATACAAATAACTAACAAAACTATGTTAAAAACTGCCAGGAATCTGATCAGACTATGTCCTATTGGAACCACTTTATAATGTCTCTTATCTCATGGATGCATGAGGTACATAGGTATCAAAGATCAAATATTAGATACCCATGATTAATTACTAGTTAGAACGATTAATATAAATATATCAACAATTTGCAGAAGAACGTCAAGCAGCAATCTACCAGTATCTGCCGCAGGCCATTTTCTGGGTGTAGACGGGAGTATAAATACATGAGTTCAAAAGTCGGAAATATCCCAGCTCTCTGCATCAGTGAGTTTTCAAAACAAAATAATAAAAAATGTTAACCATACATCGTAGATGATTTAAAAGAATTACATCAAGCCAACAATCCAATTTTGGGTAATTTATTACTATATAAAAGATCACCTCTATAGTGGGAGAAGCGGACTTCAACGATGAATGAAGCAAGGGCAAATCATCTCCATTTATACATGTTACTTCACCAATGGGAAATTTGGATCCGTACCTGCCCGCTCTACCTAAATATAAAACAAGAAATAAACCCCAATTTATGAATAATACCGCAGGTATGTGGAATTATGAAACAGTTTGTTATTGATGTTTGCAAAATTTGATGAAGTATTACGACGGCAAATAGCATAACAAAATGATACATGCATCCAACAAACAAAAGATGGGCCTATCTTTATGACTCCAAAATTGTTCAGACTCTGATCTTATACAATAGTCAACATCTTCCATTTGCAAACATGGAGACAATAAGGTTAATTCCAATTCATCCGGAGTGAAGATCATTGAGACCAACCGTGATAAGCATGAAGAGATATTAAGACCTCATCAAGGAAAGAGACTGGCTAACTACTTTAAAGGAAAAACTATATGGTGTATTAGAACTTTGAATAGGGCAAGAAGTTAGAACTTGGTCGAGCAAATCTGAAAGAAATACATTAATAACCAGTAAGGAGATATTATCAATTGAAGCAATCATATTAAATAGTTTGTAAATAAAGCTGAGGAACTAAAGTGCCTTAGTCGGTATTAACGTGCTATAACAAGTATTCAAACTCAATTACGACCTTACTTGAATGAGATCTGTTCAATAGGTTATATAACAGTATCCTTGAGTTCTTAGTATTCAAGCTCAATTACATGCCTTTAGCAGACACACCTTACAGTTTCTGACTCTTGAAATCATCATAAGATTCGTAGAACGATTCATGTTCTACGAATGCAGGAATTGGAAGTCTCACAGAGCAGATAAGAATTGAAATATCCATGAATCTTACAATCCACTGATTTCTG
Organism: Cucurbita moschata; assembly: GCF_002738365.1. Classification (NCBI taxonomy): domain Eukaryota; kingdom Viridiplantae; phylum Streptophyta; class Magnoliopsida; order Cucurbitales; family Cucurbitaceae; genus Cucurbita; species Cucurbita moschata. The sequence goes on from NW_019268536.1 coordinate 109,590, forward strand.
CTATATTTTGATGATAGGCTGATAATCCATAGACACGTCCAGGTTTCTTATCAAAAAAAAGAAAGAAAAGGAAAGAGCGTCCTTAGACAATCACTAACCCCCATAGCAAGTCCCAGCATTTGCCCCCAAATTTTCAATCAAATTCTAAAGAACATTTCCTCATATTCATAAATTAATGCCAGTTTGATTACCTGCAATCTGTTTGATCTCTGGTACAGTGAGATCCCGCATCTCAAAACCATCAAATTTCTCCATAGTTGAAAATATGATCCTCGAGATGTTCAAATTAAGACCCATTCCAATGGCATCGCTAGCCACCAGCACATCAAACTCACTGGTTGTATCATTGAACATCGTTGCCTGCAGTTCTAAGAAGCATCATAACTCAGAAAATTCAGGGTTGCCAATATAATCAACCACTAAAGTTGGACATGGAGCAAAGTAGTTAATTGTAGAAAACTTTTAAGAGAGAAAGCATGCAAAGGACAAAAGAAAATTAGTCACTATTTAAGAATATCAATAATGAAACTCCTATACAAAATTGGAAAGTGGAGTTATAACCAAGCCAAGTTAAAAGTTATATCAAATCAGGCAGATTCTAATACCTGCCTCGTTCGAGTTTCTGGTGGTAGTGAACCATAAACTACAGAGCAAAGTTGTCCACCCTCGCTTTCAATTTTTCTCTAGAATGAAAAAGAACAAAAACAGTTAAGAGTTTAAAAATTACACCAAAGTTGTTGGAGGCAGCGAGATAGCTAGTTGTTGAACCCAATAAGCAGTAACAGTAACAGGAGGGAGAGATGGAGATAACTGAAGTTTCAAAACTATGCGGGTAACAGTTTTGGGCAAGAAATTATCAAATGAAGTTTTTGAGGCTGTGCAAATAATAAGCATTAGATAAGATAATAAAGAGACTGACCTTATAAGCATATATTTTACGACGTGAAAAGGTGACGATGCAATCACCCTTCCTAATATTAGAATACGGTCCAAGTGGAACTTTCATTGGAATCAGAGGTGAAAGTCTCTCATAGTATTGCACCTAAAGAACGAAAGTGCTAGAAAGCTTTAAAAAAAAAATATGAATATGAAGTAAAAGATAATTATCAACTTGAAGCCTTGAAATGTTAAAATGGATGGAAAGACCACCAGATATCAATAATAGCATATATCTTCCAAACTCATACGATGGTTTAATAGATATAACTGTCAACTTTGTGACATGACATAGTAAACACTGCAGAAGAACACCTATAATTTTTCACATGAGAAGAGTAACATGAATAACTTTCATTACCTCAATGTCATCACCGGTTACTTTGAGAATTTCCTGAATAAGGGGTACAACAGCCGCATCTCCACAAAGATGAAGCTCATCAGCACAAATTCCAAGTAGTGCACGTGTAAATGAATAACCTCTTGTCTTACATCCCAACATCTGAAGTAAGAAGACCCATAACAAATTAACTAAGTTTAAAGCTACAATATTTTATTTCAACCAAGAGTTTACAAGTTAGAGGCCCAATTGTCCTCAACCACTCTACTAAAGAAATCAAATCAATTTTGGTACCTTAAAACACTTTTAATGACTCAAAACGTGAAGCTTAACTCAAATATAAACGTATATATTACAAGCATTCATTTTGTCTTTTTTTAGGTACAAAGAAAGAAAATCTTTATTTTGTGCTTGAGTCATGGTGAAGCTTCAAAAAATTAAACCTAATGTTATCAGAGCATGGTTCTTTTTTTTTTTCTTTTTTTTTTTTTACTATTGCAAAATTGCATTCCAACTACCCCAGCTATATCTAATTCAATTACTAAATATGTATAGCTACTTCAATTACTAAATATAAATAGCTACAATTTTCAGCACTAACAATTACTACAGGACAGAACTTTCTTGACTGAGGTATCATCAATTTTCTCAATGGTGATTCAAATTCCTAGGAGGGAACTGTGGTGAACATGCCTGAATTTCATCGATAACAGCACAACTGTAGTTGGAGGTTACATCAGCCATCTCAACAGTAACAGCCTTATGTTTTGCACCATCAACTTCCTCTCTTTCTTGTCCAGTGATCAGATCACAAGGGATTTTAGCCTTATTCAACCGCTTTGAGACTTCCCAGGCCAACAGTCTCAGGGGACCACAATATAAACCTGCATAAGAAGACAAAAGAAGGGATTCAAAAGATATCCATGACCATGATTTAGTCTCTCCATGATAATATAGAATCAAGAGAACAAGAAACTACAAACATAAATTCATGATATCGATTGGCATGTACCAGAATCACTTGATTCAAGCCTCTTCAAAGCATTGTGAGTTTTGCCACTATTTGTTGGACCCATGTGCAGAAAAATTTTGCGGTGTTTCCTTCGTGCATTTGGATACCATGAATGGGGGCGTCTAGGAGTACAAAGAACCCAATTAAGGATTAATAAACAGAGGAATGAATGTAGCTCTTGCAAATGGTTTACAAGAATTATAGATGGGTATGCAGAAGTAAAATCATTGGTCACATAAAGATAACGGTTAGAACTCCAACAAAAACAAACAATTGGGAAAATAAGGCACTTCTCGATCTTCCCTCTTAAAATAACGTGAATTCTGGACTATATGGAGATTTTACCACATTGTAGCTAATCTCCGTGACTGTTTGATTCACAGTCTAAAAAAGTATCTCTGTTCCAATTGTATTGTAACTATTAATTGGTAGAAGTAATAGGTTCGATAATGGAACTAGCAATCATATTGACGCAGTCACACTAAATATTTTGTCTTCTGGTAGGGGTATCGAACTTTTAAAACCTTCTGAATAGACTCAATTCATCATAACCCCACAGTACATTATTAAGATAATTTAACAGTTGAGAATGCAGGGGAAAGCAAAACTATAATGCATACAGAAGTCAAACGCTTGAATTAGAAATTTCACGCAGTTTTAAGCCCAATAGTCTTACGTCAAGTCTGTGAAGTCAAATTTATGGGTACTGCTGTAGATACTGTATAGCCTACAACAAGAAGGTCCAAACTTCAACTGGAATTCCTGGTTTACTGCCCCCACGAAACCTGCACAAGTAGAAAACAAAAACGTTCATGCAACACAAAAAGGGATTCGTATTTGCCATGCTGTTGTACCCTAATGTTTTATCTTACATGCTTAATGATTCGGTGTTAACCCCATAGACCAGTTCAATAAACATACATGGAATCATTCATACTTTCCAACAAAGCATGAGTTTACTTTTAGTTTCTCGCAAAAACAAATCCCTGTCTCAACAAAATAGATTATTTTGTTTTATGCAAAACGAGCAAAGTGGAAAAAAGAAAGCCATAGCATCAATCATAACACAATTATCACATACATTATAACTTATCTAACGCCCTACTATATGCAAATACTATTTTGGAAACATTTGTTTTTCAAATTCCTTCTAATGTTTACCAAAAAAGGTCCACATTGCAATGTCCAACTCGAAAGCCAACAAATTCATCCAATTCTAGCCACGGGATCCAGAAAAAAAAAAACATTTGCGACAATATTGCACACAAGAACCAATACAAATAAAATGGAGAAAATACTCTCTTTTTTAAAAAAAAATAACCATGAAGAAAACATTCCTCGATGCAATTTCGCTACCCTAATGGCAGAAGAACTCTTCAAACATCAAGAAAATAAACACAAAAACGCCATAGACATAATGCCTTTTCATAACCATTCTCTTAGAATGACATCCAGAATCAATTCCATCGTCAATTGGGCTGAACTATCAAGCCTTCGAATAGCTAAAAACTAAAAAAGAAACTTAACAGCAAGGACTAAATACGCAGCCTATTGACGACACAGCAAACGAAGCAGACAGATAAAGAAACACAATAAACAAGGTAAACAACAGAAACAGGCGCAGAGAATCAAACCGGGAAGAGCCGAATAACCCGCCGGAGAGAAAAGCATGCGGCAGAAATACATCGACGCCATTGTCATTTAGGATTAGAAGCAAGTTGCGAGTTGCAAAGACATGGTGGCTGGAAGAACATGAGTGTGTGTGAAAACATGGAAAACGAAGGAAAACATGTGGTCAGCTGAAAATCGCAGAGGTTTCTTCCATGGCCAATCCAATTCCCAAATTCATTCACTGAATTCTCGGAGCTTCGTAGGCCTGCCTTTCTTCCTCCTACACGCAGACTTCGGGTCCTGAAATCTTCAACCAATGACTTCTATGTTTCTCTTACTCGTTTAGTGGGATGCAATTGTGGCGCCTTCGTTGTACCGCGCAAAATGGGGCGCTCTCAATTTCACCCTCTACACCAACCTGGAGTCGGCTGGTTAGATTAATTAATTTAATATTCATTATTTTTTTAAATATTTTTTTGATTTTATTAATTAATTTAATTTTAATTTTTCATGAATTTATTGTGTAAATTTAAAAAATCTATCATTAGATACAAAATTTTATTTTATATTATATTTTATGTAAGTTGTAATTAAAAAAATTAAAAAAAAAAACCCTACAAAATTTAGTTTCAATTATATTTTACTAAAAATGAGTTTATTACGGAATTATTTTGTTACCATCTAGAAATTATCCTCAAATATCAATTGGCTATAAATACTCTATTAATCATTTTAAAATTATGCTCTTAAAAATCAATTTTCATGTTTTTCTTTAAAAAAAATCTTCAAATTAATTTTTTTTATTTTATGAATAGTGACTTATTTGTTATCAAACATTATAATGGCAGGGGCAAAACAGTAAGACAAATAACTATATTGATTAAAGTGTATAAAAAAATAAAATAATAATAAAATACCATGGGCTCACTCATAAACTTCCGGCCCAATTCAAACGATGACCGCAAGAATAAACAGTGGAAAGGCCCATCAATGTAACAGGCCCAAGATCTCAGCCCATAACGATTTTTTTTTTTTTTTTGTGCTAATTTTACAAAAAAAATAAATGTTTTTTTTTCCCTTAATTTTTACGAGGATATTAATGGTACAATGATGATGCTTGGAGCAGCATGCTTGTGTGTCCGGCCCATGTTCACATGACCAGCGTGCGGGTGGAAATGCATTATTTATTTACATTAATCTTGTTATTAGTTAAATAAATATAAAACTAATTCCGTAATAATAATAATAACAGTAGAGGAATATTGTAAATTTGCACGCCCAACACAAACTTGCAGGCTTCTAATCAGGCATGCCGGGAACCTCAAACACTCCTAATTTACTAATACAATTTTTTAAAAATAAAATTTCCATTTCTATTTATTAATTTTTAAGTAACTAACATTCTCACAATTTACGTGCTCGAGGCCAAAGTTAGTTCTTCCTTCGATTGATATGAGTTCTCACAATCTATCTCTCTTTGGGGCCTAGAGTCCTCGCCAGCACACCATCTAGTGTATGGCTCAAGTTAGAAAATATTGTCCTAATTGAGTTTTCCCTTTCGAACTTTCCTTCAACATTTTTAAAATGCTTTTGTCAGGAAGAGGTTTCTACACCCTTATAAAAAAAAATGTTTTGTTTCTCTCTCCAACCGATATGGGATCTCACAATTCACTATCAGAGCGTCATTGCTGACACTCGTTCCTCTCTTCGATTGATGTGGGATCTTACATCATCACTCCAATTGCCTGAACGTCATTTAAACCAAACGAACGCTCCATTTCAATCACTCGACACGAGAAAACAATACCCACCAAGAATACTTCTGAATAAAAGGAGAATCAAAACCAAATCTTCGAAGGCAGTGTTTTTGGAAGAACAAAAGAAGATGAACAAGTGAAATAGGCAATGTGCGTAATTATGAATGAGACAATAGAAAGAGATGAACAATTGAAAACCACACGTTTTGTTGATAGCGAAGAAGGTGATAGCATTAATACTATGAATGCGAAGGCCTTTTCTTGGGTCAGCTCATAATATCAGCCCCACACAACTCTCATCAATGCCTTCTCTATTTTTATCACGCATCAATATCTCACATTTATTGGCCAGTTTTTTTTTTTTTTAATTTAAATATTTGATCATACAAAATACTTTTTAAAACCAAATGCTATAATATCTCCAACCGTTTGATAAAGATTTGAATACAAAATTAAAAGATGACACGTAACTCAATTTTATATATAACAAGCTTATGAACTCCAAGAATAATATATATATCTTAGCCTAGACTCACCGCTAGTAAATATTGTCATGTTTGAGGTTTCTCCTTCAAATTTCCCTCAAAATTTTAAAATGTGTATGCATGTACGAGTGATTTTAGGGTCTCAAAACAAAGCCTATATTGATAGGAGGAAAGGAAAGCATTTGATTTTTACTTTTTGACTGTAAGAAAAAGATGAGTATAATATAAATTAATTGTCTCACTTCCTTCTTTTCAGTTCATAGGGTGGTCCAAAAATCCTAGGTTCTAATATATATTTTTATCATGGATCTGCATGAACTGTTCTACTAGATTATTAAACAAAACACACATAATTATTAATTAATTATCATCAACACATGATTAAGGATTTGAATCTTTCTCCATACAATTTAGTATAAGATTTTCTAATTCTAACTTTAGATTTTTTTTTATTTTTTTTAATGGATGATAGATATTTTATGAACCAATTATCAATATCCAATATCCACTTTCACTCGGAGTCCTACGTATATATGCTCGTCCACTGCCTAACTATTAAATTCAGGTTTGGTCAATTTATATTTTAAATTAAGGGATAAAAACGAAATGACTATGGATATTACAATAATCAAAATAAAATATTTTATACTCTCGTGTCGTGTATACATAATGGTACGTTAAATTATACAAAATATTGTCATGTTACAACCCTACATTTGAAAAGGGTTTCATAGCTTTAAAACGGTTCGAAATGAAATATTTCAAGAAAATTTTCACATGGTAGAAGAATTTAGAGTATCGATACACACAAACTAAAAGGTATAAATGACATCATTTACGATTCAATTTCAACTACATGCAAAATTCAAATCGTCACTCCAATTTATTGCAATTCAAAAGTTATTGTTTACATCATTTACACTAACGTTTAAGCAAAACCAAGTTTTTACATTTTAATTTCTTCACGAATGATGTCAAGTTCGTCTCTCAATGTGAGATCTCATATTGGTTGGAGAGATGAATGAAATTCTTTATAAATGTGTAGATACCTCTCTCTATCGGACGAGCTTTGAGACCTTGAAGAGAAGTGCTTGAAGGGAAAGCCCAACAAGTATAATATCGGCTAGCAATGAGTTTGAGTTATTACAAATGGTATCAGAGCAAGACATGGGGCAGTGTGATAGCGAAGACACTAGGGCCACAAGGAGGGCGAATCATGAGATTCCACATTAACAATGTCTGCTAGCGGTGAGGATAATATCTACTAACAGTAGACTCGAGCTGTTAGAATAATATCTACTTGCGGTGGACTTGAGCTATTACACTCGATTCTTACATGTTGGGTTTGAAGTGAGAGTAGTTCGATGGTGCATCCAGCTCGAAATTGGGTGGGTTGAAAGATGAGAGGGTGAGGGACAGGGATGATCCCAAACTAGAGAACACAGCCCCAAGGATTAGAAGCATAGTCATTTTCAGTGGTACCCATCCACCATTTTTTTGCTCTTTATGGGAATATTATCTGCCCACTTCCATACAAAACCAAACACTCAAAGGTTTGCATCAGTAACACAGGGTATAAACAAGCAGTAAATTACAAAGAAAGGGACTTGAGAGTCGAGACACAACAAGAATTATTAGCCCCTTTTACTTTTCTCACATCTTCTAAACCCTACCTTATTTTTAAAATACATACGTCACAAACTCATACTACCCTACTTATTTTGACCTCTAGTATTTTTATTTTTTAAGAACTAAAATTATCGTTGTTGGATGATGTATGAAGCTTTTTGGGGAATCCCAAAGCAAAGTCATGAGAGCTGATGCTTAAAGTGGACAATATCATACTATTGTGAGAGTCATGTTCGTCTAACAATCATTTTTTTTAAGTACGCGATTACAATGAATCAAAGTGATCCTAGACGAAGTTAGTATTTATTAAATAATAATAATAATAATAATAATAATAAAACTTTTATTTCTATAGTCGCAAAGCAGGAATCTTTCTGGGGGTGGGAGAAAAGAAAAAGGGTTAGAAAAAGAAAAGGCAGCTTGTTACTGGTGGCAGTGGCGGTGGAGGTGGAGGTGGCGGTGGCGGTGGCCGCGATTCGCCGGTCTTGGCTGACTTGTGAATTGTCTATTTTACCCCTCCTGAGATTCACTGTCCCAGGCTTGGCTTTGGATGTGGTCTGGGAAACAAAAAGCAAAAGCGCCAATCAAATCTTCTCCCTTATTTCTCTTTTTCTTTTTTTACTTTTATTTATTATTATATTTTTACGTGGCAGGATGAATATGCTGCTTTATTTTAGCGAGACTATGTATACGTTTATGAAATCTCAGCCGTTCATTAAAAGTAGTATCGGGATCTTCTGAGTCGTAAATGTATACCTAAATTCGTAATTTTCTATTCATGCTTTCTCACATGAAGTCCATTACTCGATGGTAGGGTATGAGCAAAAATCAAACAACCATTTTCACCTTATCACTAATTACTCGACTTGAACGATTACAACTATAAAAATAAACTGATACAACATTTGAATGAAAATAAAATTAAATATTACTGTTTAAGTTCCGTGATATTCTAAAAAAATTTGGGTGAAACATGTGAGTGAGGACAAAGACGCGCTCAAAATGGAATTATTAATGTTTGTCGTGATTAAATGACAAATAATATCTTTAAAATTGTCCACGTGGAAATAATATAATTATTTGAGAAAAATAGTTTGTTTGTATTTCATTCATAAAACTCATCTTTTTGACCGAATAGAATCTCATTTAATTAGGATAAGACTTTTATAATAATTCCAAAACATGTCACGTCAATAAAAGGAAAATTAAATACTATTTGAAATTCGTAATGATTTCAATTTCATTAGATTTTTTTTTAATATAAAATGGAAAAAAATAATAATAATACCGTGTCCATTAAACTTCAAATTAATTTAAATTCTAAAATTTAAAACTATTTATCATTTTATTTCATTTAAAATCAATTCAAAATAATTTTAATTATACAAATATTAATTTATGCTGTTATAAACTGAGTGAAAATTTAAATTTTAAAAATCAATTAGTTGCTAGATTAATGCTTCCTCTATTTTTAAAATTTAACTAACCATTAGAAATGTATTTTTAAAAAGTAAAAAAGTAAAATAAAAATTCATCACTAATTTCTTTGTTTGATTTTCCACATATAAAAAATACTTTCGAAATCTTAACTAAAGTCAAAGGAAAAAAAAAAAAAAAATCTTTAAACTACTTTTTCATTCTCAAAATCTTGACTACCAATTAAAAATTAATTATTTTTCCCAATTTGATTTACAATAGCCTTTATCTTTTTTAAGAAAAAATTTAAATTTTTAGTCAACTTTCAAAAAAATAAAAGTACGTTTTAAAAAATTTAATATGAATTTTGAAAACATTATTAAAAAATAATAAATAAATAAATAAAGGCGAGTACGAGATAATGTTAATAAATTTAATTTTCAAAATTCAAATAGTCACTCGACCTATAATTATCTATTTCGAATTTCTACTATTTAAAAAATAAATATTAATAAATAAAAAAAAAAAGTATAACAATGGTTTTTATTTTTCTTCTAATGGGAAATAATTAAAAATATTTTTAATTTTAAAATTTTTAATTTTTAAAACATGACTTTTATGAGACAAACTAAATAACTAAAAGAAAAAGGGAGTGAAAGGAATCTGATGATGAGGGTTTTACAAAAATAAGAGGAAACATATAACAAAATTCTTTTATAGATGCTTTGAATAATTGATTAAAAAGATGGCTTGGTGGGTCCCTCCATTTGAACATCTTCAACATGATCCCGTTTTGTGTACTAGGTTTGATTCACTCGTTTAGTTACGTATGACCGTCGGCCTCACAGTTTCAAAACGCATCTATTAGGGAGAAGTTTCCATGTTTTTACAAAGAATAATATCACAATCTAAGGGCTAAAGAGGACGATATCTGCTACAAATGGTATCAAAATTAGCATGGTCAATGTACTGGCGAGAACGCTGGCCCCATGGGAGGAAGATTGTGAGATCCCACATTAGTTGAAGATGGGAACATAACATTTCTTATAAGGGTATGGAAACCTCTTCTTAATAGATGTATTTTCAAAACCGTAAGACTGACGGCGATACATAATAAGTCCGAAAAAATGGATAACCCCACTAACATTGCCTCCATCTTTGGATATACACTAAAACAAACACAAAAAATGGGCCCATTTTTCTCTCTTTATATGTTTCCTTTGCATTATTATTCAATCTTCACTTTATTTTCCCTCTCTTTCTAAATGCCCACCTTCCAACACATTCTTCTATATTTCATACAAAAAGCAAAACCACCATCCTTATCTTACCCACCATTTCATTATCATACAACATTATATTATATACTCCATAGTCCACTCTTCATCGTCCTTCTAAATAAGATATAATAGAAGGATGAACGTAGAGACTTGTCGTAAGGATACTGTTCATTCATTTATTGATTATTATAATAAAAGGAATACATGAATGAATCGAGACCATATCTAAACGAGAGTGATTTTGAGGATAAGTCACTATCTATACAAATATCATGCACTTTCCTTTTCAGTAACTCAATCATACGGGCTCAAAATGTAAGCATGTTTTGCTTGCAATAATTTTATGTTGGGTAAACTAAGCATGTTGGAAGGGCTCGTTGATTTTGTTTTTTTTTATAAAATATAATTTATTGTAAAGAAAGTTGGGATAAAGGTTTGAGGAAGGGAACTAAAATTCAAGGCTAATGGTTATGATGAGTGAATTAAAAATTAATTAAAAAAAAGACCCAATGAACATTATGATTATTGGAGAATTAGGGGTGTTTTAATTTAATTATTATTATTATTTTTTACGCTAAAAAAGGTAGAACAAATAGAAAATAAATATTAAATTTTAATAATAATAATAATGATAATAAAAGCATAGAGGTAATGAATTGGAATGTTCCGCCGTAACCTCACTATATTTTGTCCATTGAAAGAACACTTTTTATTTTTGAATTTTTTTTATTTTATTATTATTATTATTATTATTATTTTATGAACCAACCAATGATGAGGAGAAGGAAAAAGCCAAATGGAACCCATCACAGTCAAAATTGAATAAAACAACGATAAATTAAACAACGGCCAGGCTGGGACGACGGCGGTTGGGTGATTTTGACGCTCAAGGTGGCAGAGCAGCCGCGCGGTCGGCGGCCGGAATGCGCGTGGTCTCAATCTGACTCCATTTTTTCCAGGCTTAAACCCATGTCCTTAATTTAGAAAATTTATAAATTTGATTAAAATAAAAACAGTTCATTCCATCTTTTAGATTTTTCATTTTCTTTCCAGCGGACCTCTTATCTCACAATCCACCCTTTTGGGAGCTCAGCATGCTCGTGGCACACTAGACTTCTTACAATCAACTCCCTTGGGAGGCCAGGGTCTTTACTGGGCACACCCTTCGGTGTCTTCTTATGAGAAGTGTTTTGTTTTCATCTTTAACTAACGTGAGATCTCACAATTTATCTTTTTGGAGGCCAGTGTTCTCGCTAGCACAACTTTCAGTGTCTGTTCTAATACTATTTGTAACAGCTTAAACTCAATATATTCTTATTTGTAGACTTTCTCTTCTGAAATTCTCTTCAAAGTTTTGAAACACTAGGGAGAAGTTTACACACTGTTCTAAAGAATGTTTCGTTACTCTCTTCAACTAATATAGATATGAGAGTATCGGGAATGAATTCCATATCCCATGACATTCAAGCCATGGTAGAAAATACCCAAAAAAGAGCATGAATTTTGCTTGAAGTTCCTGAATCATTGGGGTCTCCTCTACCAGTAAAAATTCTAAGCTAAAAAACATGCACATTGGTCCAGAAACTGCCTTTTTTCCTACCTCTTCCAATCATTATTTGATGTGTTTTGGTATATAGTTGAGTATTCTCCCTCTGTTCTTGTCTCTTCCAAGGCAAAGGGTATTTATCTTGCCTCTTGTTGTTGCAGAGATTATAAACAATTGTAATACAAAGGCGTAAAGTTGAAAGCTTTGATTAGTTTAAAACAAAATCTGAATGAAGCGAGAAGATGGGGGGAAAACACAAACCCCAAGGCGTTAAAGAAGGCAAAGGATTTGGGGTAATGACCCTTTTTGTGAAGTTACTGTACCTTCGCCCCCAAACATTCTTTGGGTAACAAAAGAAGAAAACAAAAAACAAAGACACAAAACAAAACAAAACAAAAAACATTTAGTACTAATATTATACATGTCGCTTTATCTTTATTGCTATCTTTAGATTGCTTTTACTTTGATGGTAGACCAAAACAGGGCAGGAGAAGAAGGGCATAGGGGAGGGGGTGTCTGTGTCTGTGTCTGAGGCTGCCCCTTCTCCATGGCTTTGCTGACCGAAGAGGGCAGCCTTTGGTTGAGAGAAGGGTAAAAAAGAAAGCTAAAATAAAACACATTCCCGTTGCTCCATCATGAAGAGAGACCCTTAACACTGACTCACTCATTCTCTCTCTCTTTCTCTCTGCACTTTAGACTCTTCAAATTCGATACTTTGCTGTTTTTTACAGAGAACGAGAAGCTCTATGGGCTTTATATCTCTCTAAAACTTTCTCTCTCTGCATTGTCTTCTTCTACTTCAAGAATCTCTCCCCATTTCTTCTTCTTTTGGGTCTCTTTGGGTTTGATCTTCTTAACTGTTTGTTGAACTGGGTGTGTTTGGTTTTTGTGGGAAAACCTAAGATTTTGGCTGGAGAATCCTTGTCCATTTTGGATTTTGATGGGTTTTTTGAGGATTTGAGGCGAAACCCACAGATTCTGAGTGGGGGAAAGAGTTGTAGTGGAGCTGTATGAATTAGTGCTGGAACAATGAGAGATGAGAATTCTAAGAACAGCAAGGTTCTTCTTCAATTTCTCTAAAACCCATCTGGGATTTTGTTTCAAATCTTCTTTTTGTGAACAATCTGATTGTTGTTTGGTGTCCCTTGTTGGTTTTGTAGCTCTCATGGTCCAAGAAAATGGTCAGAAAATGGTTCAATATTAGGTGCAAAAGCGATGATTTTCAAGCGGATGATGTTGCTTATAGAGGTAGCTCTTTGAATTTCTTGTTTCCTCAATTGCAGAAACCCAAATCTAAAGCACTCCATCCTTTGTTCTACAGGAGGTGAAATGGATTACAGAAGCAGCAGCTTCTCAGAGAGAGAACCATGCACCATCAAGAAAAGCAAGACAGGTTCATAAACACACCCCACTTCAGCTCTCAGAAAATTGTTCATATAAACTTGGTTCATCTTCTTCTTCATGAAATTTATCATTCTGTTCATCAATTCACAGAGAAATTCAGCAAAAACGGCGAGCAGGGGCGGCGAGGGAAGATGAATCTTGACCATCCTCGTATTATAGATGTCCAAAACTATAGGTAAAGAATTTGTTCTTCGTGTCTTGCATTTTGGTTGGTTGGTTGGTTTTGATTTGTAAATTGAGTGGCTTTGTCTTCAGCATTTTTGTTGCTACATGGAACGTGGCTGGAAGATCTCCCCCTAACAATCTAAATCTGGATGATTGGCTTCATTCTTCACCCCCTGCTGATATCTATGTTCTTGGGTAATGATTATGGTAACCCTTTGCTCATCTTTTACTTGCTTTCTTCGCCTTGGAGAAGAGAATAACGTTGGTAAGTTTTCAGGTTTCAGGAGATAGTGCCATTGAATGCTGGTAATATACTGGGAGCTGAAGACAATGGCCCTGCTAAGAAATGGCAGGCTCTCATTCGAAAGACTCTTAACAATCTCCCAGGAACTAGCGGTGGTAATGCATGTTATACCCCTTCTCCAATTCCAAAGCCCATTGTGGAAATAAATGCAGATTTTGAAGGGTCTGCTAGGCAGAAGAATTCGTCGTTCTTCCATCGCCGATCGTTTCAAACAACCAACAGCTGGAGAATGGACGATCCATCAATACCACAGCCACGACTTGATCGAAGATTCAGTGTTTGTGACCGTGTTATCTTTGGTCATCGGTCGAGTGATTTTGATCCTAACTTTAGATGGGGCCATAGACCAAGTGACTACTCAAGATCAAGTGACTATTCCAGGTCCAGTGACTTTTGCAGACCAAGTGACTACTCTAGACCAAGTGACTTTTGCAGGCCGAGTGACTACTCAAGGCCTAGCGACTGCTCACGATGGGGTTCGTCGGATGATGATAACGTTCCGTGGGAGTCACCGAGCACTGTTTTGTTTTCGCCAATGTCCCATGGTGGTTCTTCATCTCAGGATGGTGGATATAGAATGCCAGGACATTCAAGATATTGCTTGGTTGCAAGCAAGCAAATGGTTGGCATATTTCTCACCATATGGGTTAAAAGTGACTTGAGGGATCATGTCCGAAACATGAAAGTTTCTTCTGTTGGTAGAGGATTGATGGGCTACCTTGGGAATAAGGTATCAATAATTAGATAACAATAGCAATTTTACCTTCCAATATCTTTAAATGTTTTGGTTCATTGAAACAAAGTACTTATCCACTGCAGGGATCAATTTCTATCAGCATGTCATTGCATCAGACAAGTTTTTGCTTCATTTGTACTCACTTAACATCAGGAGAGAAAGAAGGCGACGAGCTTCGAAGAAACTCAGACGTGATGGAGATACTTAAGAAGACGAGGTTCCCACGAGTGCACGGTGCAAGCAGTGACGAGAAATCCCCAGAAACAATCCTTGAGCATGAGTAAGATATTTTTTCATCCTCATTCGTATTTGTATCATGTTCATTAGTCTTACCGTGTTAAAATCTCTTGCAGTCGAGTTATTTGGCTCGGGGATTTAAACTATCGGATCGCTCTTTCGTACCGGTCTGCCAAGGCACTCGTTGAGATGCAAAACTGGAGGGGATTGCTTGAGAAGGATCAGGTAAGACCACATAACCTGATGCTTTGGAGCTGAATTGGTTATAGTTATTTAGTGAACCAGATGGTTTCTGTTAAAAGTATGAACCAACTATTTTCGAATGCAGTTACGAATAGAACAAAGACGTGGGCGTGTCTTTGCTGGATGGAACGAAGGAAAGATTTACTTTCCTCCGACGTACAAGTATTCGACTAATTCAGATCGATATGCAGGGGAGGGCAATCACCCAAAAGAGAAACGTCGTAAACCCGCTTGGTAAGTCCATCTTGCTAGCCATTCTATTTAATCTAAACTCATTACACATTAGCTTAACAGAGAAGCATGATGCTGATTTACGTATTCTGTTTATGAAGGTGCGATCGGATATTGTGGCATGGGGAAGGCCTCCATCAGTTATCTTACGTTCGTGGAGAGTCAAGGTTCTCAGATCATAGACCGGTTTATGGAGTGTTTTGGGCCGAGGTTGAGTCGAGCCGAGGGAGATTAAAGAAAAGCATGAGTTATTCTAGTTCCAAGATTGAGGTCGAGGAGCTTCTCCCATACGCACATGGATACACTGAGCTGAACTTTTTCTGAAAGTGAGATCATATGGCTACACAATGCAGCCATAAATAAAGTGAGGCCTGTGGAATCACTTAAAAGTAAGCTACCCCCCCACATTTCCCCAACCTTTATAGCTAAGCCATTCTGGCCTATCTTTTTTCGCCTGACCCGAAACTTTGTATGTCGTAATCCTCGAAAATTTTCGAACAAGATTCCTCCCGAAACTAGATTAGGATTTGTTTGAGTCTCCTTTACAAAGCTTTGTTCCACTCTTCCATAATTCAACCCTCAAGAAAGCTATCTGATTTGACTGCAAATCTGGTCCCAGATGGTGGTGGAGCTCATCCTTGAAGGTCGATCGAGACGTTTCATAGCCCATAGCCCGAAAAAGTATGCTTCTCCCCCCCTCTGCTTTTCATTTTTCTCTTCATTCTTTCTTTGAAATACTTATCTTGGTTCTGCTGTGGGGTCTTAGCTTCTTTGTCTCCTATTGCTTGTTCTTGTTCTCTTTTATCAGGTCCTCATTCCTTCCTTCCCAACACATTGTGCCTTTGATCATCACATCTTCTTAGCTGCATAATTCGGTCTCGTAATCGACGACGCTTAGCTTTCAGGTAATGATCGTTACGCCCATTAATCAATAATTATGGCTTCTTCATGCTCTAATCATAAAAAGCTTATGCTTGTGCAGGATTGGAAAACAGTCATTGAGTAAAATTCTTTTCCTCCCTTCATTTCTTCATTCTTTCTCTGTCTAGGAATACACATTGGTTGCTAAATACAAGTGAATGATACTCATTACCATAGTGATGTAAAAGAGGTGAAAACCTCCACAAGAAAAGTTAATGAAAAAGATCATTTATTACAGTGTGTGAATCCTGAATTCCCCCTCCTCTCCTGTTGCATTTCATTACTTTTACTGTAAAAAGTTGGCTTTGTTGATTGTCTTCTCAGGCATGCCTTCTTCTTATTATATCTCATCACAAGCCAGCCTGTGTTGGGTATTCAAATGAACAAAACTAGAACATAAAGCAGGGGACAAAGTTGCAGGTTTTGGCAGTAATGGAAACCAAGATTCAGAAAAGAGCTTTTGTTTTGTTGTTTATAACTTTAAGATTGTTTCCCACTGGTTGGTTGACTGAAAGGCCCAAAAACAGCCCCAAGTAATTGTAATCATGGCTAATCAATCCCTTGAGACATCATCAGGCCAATTTTAAAAGTAGAGTTGTCTGTGTTTGTCTATGGGATCCACAAAACATGGACACTGCTAAAACAACCTGCTGCTGCCATTTCTTTTCTGTGTTGTATTATGATTTTGTCTAAACATGCTTCTTCTTGAGCTTGTGGAGCGTGGAAAAGTTTGGATATAAAAGGATAAACTTAAACCCACATCAAGTAAGGTCTATCATCAAGGCCTGAAAAAGGCTGAAACTTCATTGGATTCATACAACTTAAAATAGAACTTTGTTATTTGGTTTGAAACATGATTGTTGGATTTGGATTATTTGACTGGTTTCAGTTTTGACTATGCTCGATCGAGTAGTAAACCTGTGAAACCTGCGATCTCGAGCTGAAAATGTGAGATCTTATATTGGTTGGAGAGGAACAATTTTTTTTTTTTTTTTAAGAGTGTGGAAACCTCTATACAGGAGACACGTTTTAAAATTGTGAGGCCGACAATGATACGTAACGAGTCAAAGCATATAATATCTGTTAGTGGTGGACTTGAAACGTTACCGTGGTACCTTGACCTTGGAGAGATTGACTTGACTAGCCTTCAGCCAATGTGGACAAGCCTAGATACCTAGAACAACTCTTGGGTCGGTCAAAGCATGGGCGTAGGGGTTGGCCAAGTTTTGCTTGGATCGATCCCAATGAGTGGACTCAACTTCATCACTTGGGTTGTCCTTGACTCTAGCGAGGACAACTGGCCTCGGCTTGGCCTGTTGAATCTATCATTGGGCCTTAGGCTAATTGGGTCTTAGCCTTCACTCGATTAAGTATATGTAACAATCCACCGCTACCTCTTTGGGCCTTTTTGGCTTCCCTGCCTCCTATATTCAACCTTCAATTCCACTGCCAGTAGATGTTGTTTTTTTTAGCTCTTTTTTTCGATTTCCCCCTCAAGATTTTTAAAACTCGTCTGTTAAAAAGAGGTTTCCACACCCTTATAAAGAATGATTCGTTCTCCTCTTCAACCGAGGTGAGATCCCACAATTCACCCCTTTTGAGACTCAGCGTTCTCGCTGGCACTCGTTCCTCTCTCCATTTGATTTGAAATCTCACAATTCAACAATTCACCCATTTCAGAGTTCAGCATTCTCACTCAAGTCTCACCCCATCCTATTTTTGTTTCATTTGAAGTATTATTGTTCATTCATAGCACCAAGGTACGGTCATAAGTAAAGATCAAAATGCAAATATAAGCACAACTTAGATCCATCTCATCTCGTAGCCACTGATCATCACTCACTACTATCCATGAGAGGATGAAGATGAAGCAAGTTACCAATATTTTAAGAACTTATATCCTTTTTGTTTGATTCCCACATGAAAGAAGCCATGTTTTCGAACCAAATACCTGATGATAGTGATCCCACTTGCATGCAAACTAACACGTTGCCATTGAGGTGTCTAACAAAAGCCTCACCCCATCGCCGCGTCGGCGCCCCTCAGCCCACCATTTTCACTCCTCACTCTCTCAAATTGTCTCCTTGCTCCATATCCTCTACTCCACTCTCCTTGAACCCATTATTTGCAGCTGTCTCCTCTGTTTTTTTCCTACTCACTGGTGCGTCTTTTCACCACATCACATGACACCTCCATCTCTGCCAAATTCGACACTCGGCGATCAGCATGTTACCTTAATCTTACTCCAACTTCGAGCTCTAAATACTATAAGTAGGCATTATGGATGTGGCTGTGAAGGGCATCTCGGGTCTCAAACATGGCGTTGTCTAAAGTTAAGCTTCGTTTGTGTCTCTTGGCGTTTACCCTTTTTCTTGCTTGTTTGTCTGTTGGTTTGGGTGCTAAGGGTGAGAGCCTTAGCAGCGGGGCTGGGGTTGACCATGATGGATGTGTGAACCGGTGCGAGGAGCTGAAGGGGAAGAACGTGGATGAGTTTGCTGCTTGTAAGAAGGGATGTGGAGTGAACCAAAGGGGGAGTCCTCGTGCGGAGTATGAGGTGTGTCGTCTCCGGTGCCAAGTGGCGGAGCGTGGGGTGGAGCAACAACGTAGGTGTGAACAGGTCTGTGAGGAGCGGCTGAGGGAGAGAGAGCAGGGAAGGGGGGAGGATGTTGATGAGGTTGAACGGAGAGATCCTGAGTGGGAGAGAGAGGAGCAACGTCGGAGAGAACATGAGCGGGAAGAACGACGTCGTCGTGAACGTGAGAGAGAGCGTGAGAGGGGTAGAGGTCGTCGTGATTTGAATGAGAGAGATCCTAAACGTGAACAAGAAGAGAGACAACGTAGAGAGCAAGAACGACGCCGTAGAGAGCAAGAACAAAGAGAGCGAGAACGTAGAGGCGAGAGGGACGAGGAAGATGATGAAAACCAAAGAGACCCAGATTGGCGTCGGGAGCAAGAACGCAGAGAGCAAGAGCGCCGCCGCAGAGAGCAAGAGCAAGAGCGCAGAGAACGCCAACGCAGAGGTGGGAGGGATGATGAAGATGAAAACCAAAGAGACCCAGATTGGCGTAGGGAGCAAGAGCGCAGAGAGCAGGAACGACGCCGCAGAGAGCAAGAGCGCAGAGAACGCCAACGTAGAGGCGAGAGGGATGATGAAGATGAAAACCAAAGAGACCCAGATTGGCGTAGGGAGCAAGAGCGCAGAGAGCAGGAGCAAGAACGCAGAGAACGCGAACGTAGAGGCGGGAGGGATGATGAAGATGAAAACCAGAGAGACCCAGATTGGCGTAGAGAGCAAGAACGACGTCGCAGAGAGGAAGAACAGAGAGAACGAGAATGGGAAAGAGAGCATGGGAGAAGGGGACGAGAAGAGCAGAGAAGCAGGGAAGATGAACGGAGACGTCAAGAACGACAACATGGGGGAAGAAGCCGTGTAAATCAAGTAGCCATTCGACGGACAGAGCTAGAACAGAGCAACAATCCCTACTACTTTCAGGAGCAGCGTTTTCAATCAAGGTACAGGTCTGACCAGGGCCATTGGAGGGTGCTGGAGAAATTCTCCGACAGGTCGGAGCTTTTAAAAGGAATTAAAAACCAACGATTAGCAATTCTTGAGGCCCGCCCTCACACCTTCATCGTCCCCCATCACTTGGATGCAGAATGTGTTCTCTTGGTCGTAAGAGGCAAGTTTTTTCCTCTGTTTTTGGCTTTATGGAAATGGAGCTTGTTTTAATTTCGACATTGGCTTTTCTAGGAAGAGCGACGATCACTACAGTAGTCCAGGAAAAGAGGGAAACTAGAAAAGAGTCTTACAACGTTGAATCCGGGGATGTTATGACGATCCCGGCCGGAACAACTTTATACTTGGCAAACCAAGAAAATGAAGATCTCCAGATCGTGAAATTGGTTCAACCCGTCAACAATCCGGGCGAATTCAAGGTTTTGAGGACTTTTCTTCAGAGAATTGAATGATGTTCCAGTGGCTTTTTACTCAAGCTTCCTGGTTTTGTTGCAGGATTATCTATCCGCCGGAGGTGAAGCTCAAGCATATTACAGCGTTTTCAGCAATGATGTTCTCGAAGCTGCTCTAAACGTCAGTTTCTTTCTCTTCTCTAAATGGACACTCTTTTAACTTCCCAGAATGATATAATTATTGGAATGAAATTGCAGATTCCACGAGATAAACTAGAGAGGATATTCAAGCAGAGAAGGGAGAGAGGAGGAAAAATCATAAGGGCATCACAAGAGCAACTAAGAGCGTTGAGCCAACGAGCCACCTCCGTAAGAAGAGGTAGTCGGGGAGTCAGAGCTCCGATCAAGCTCGAAAGCCAGACCCCTGTTTACAACAACCAATACGGTCAAATGTTTGAGGCTTGCCCTGATGAGTTCCCCCAACTTCGGAGAACCGATGTGGCCACTTCCGTCGTCGATATCAAACAAGTATTGTAGCCAGCTCTCAAATCCACAATTGTCCAATACCTAGTTCATAGAATTCTCGAATATAACTTTTTATAAACGTTGTTGTTGTCATTTTCAGGGTGGAATGATGGTGCCTCACTTCAACTCAAGAGCGACATGGGTGGTGTTCGTTTCAGAAGGAGCTGGATCCTTCGAGATGGCCTGCCCTCACATACAGAGCGGCCAATGGCAGCGAGGAAGGAGAGAGGAAGAACGACATTGGAGAAGGGAGGAAGAAGAGGAACGCGAAGAAAGAAGCGGTAGATTCGAAAGAGTTGCCGGTCGTCTATCAGAGGGCGGCGTACTCGTAATTCCGGCAGGCCATCCAATCGCCATCATGGCTTCCCCTAATGAGAATCTCCGCTTGGTCGGGTTCGGAATCAATGCCGAAAACAACCAAAGAAACTTCCTCGCCGGTAAAGATTGTACAAATTACTCGTTAATTACCCTCCCCCAATTTTACTACCAACAAAACCCTAAATCATGAAAATCTCACACAGGGAGAGAGAACATAATGAACGAATTAGACAGAGAAGCAAAGGAACTTGCCTTCAACGTAGAAGGAAAGCAAGCCGATGAGATATTCAGAAGCCAGAGAGAATCGTTCTTCACAGAAGGGCCGGAAGGTGGCCGGAGGAGGTCGACGGAGAGAAGCCCGTTGTTGTCGATTCTGAAACTGGCCGGTTACTTCTGAAAGAGAGAGGAAGGAAATGGAGGAGGGCGCGCTTATGAATGAATATCTATGAAATGGAGAGGGCGCGCTTTTCAACCTTTATATAATATTATCTTTTTTTTTTTTTTTTTTTTTGGAGTTTTAGCT
>NW_019268536.1:131703-138495 GCF_002738365.1 Cucurbita moschata
TTTTTTTTTTTTTTTTTTCTGTGGAGTTTTAGCTCTTAAGAAGGCGGTTGCTTTCTTCCGGTGTAAAAATCTATAAATAAATAATAATAAATAAATAAATGTGTTTTTGCCTTTTTCTATGCATTTATTTTTATTTTTGGGTTACAAAATAAATTAATAAAAAAGGGAAGGAAGAAAATTAGAAAAAGAAAATAATTTAAATCCAAATTTTGAAAAATAAAAATGTAAAATGAAAAAGCCTCTTAAGAGTGAGAGAACTTGTTCTTCAAGTCGCTGCTGTAAAAGCATATAATTTCAGAAGGGGGGCTCTCCCGAATTTCACATAAGCTTTGTAAAAACCAGATCGATTTCAAGAAGAAGAACGAAGAAGAGAAATGGAGAGCGTATTTGGATTTGTTGGCAACGGATTCGTCATAGTGGCGGCTGACACATCGGCGGTGCATAGTATTTTGGTTCATAAATCCAACGAGGACAAGATCATGGTTCTCGATTCCCACAAGCTCGTTGCAGCTAGCGGCGAACCTGGCGACAGGTTTGAGGTTTTTGTTGATGGAAATCTTGTTTCTTCTCTAATCGTTTGCCTTTTGTTAATTATGTGTTTCTTTCGACTGTGATTCGATAGGGTTCAGTTCACGGAGTATATACAGAAGAATGTGGCTTTGTATCAGTTTCGCAATGGTATCCCTCTGACCTCTGCTGCTGCTGCTAATTTTACTCGCGGTGAACTCGCAACCGCCTTGCGGAAGGTAATATCATTTCTTCTTACTAAAACTTTTATTTGACTACATTTTCAACCTTTTAAGTTTTGGGAACTTTGGATCATGGGGGTTGTTTTAAGCGGTTCTAATAATTCATCGTGATGATGAAGTATGAATAGTTTTGTCTTCAATCTAACTTTTACTAGTTTGTGGAGCTTAGAACTGTTCAAATGTTTACAGAGCGAGGGAATATTGTCTTGGTTTGTTTTTTTCGAAACCCCTTGATTTCTGTCTTTCTGTCATCTTGAAGGATGCCTCACAATGGAAAGAAACTAGACCGATAACCATCTCCGGATGTTGTATGTTAAACACTTTGATTTGCGTTTTTGTTCTTGTATCCAGCTGTGTTGAGTGTAGGCAGGCCAAAGTTCATGTATTTCTCTTATATCATGTTTCGTCTTGCTATTATCATCATCCTATTGGTTCATTTCTTAGTATTAGGGATGGCATTTCATAATTCAGAAAGTTAACAATGATGAGCTTATGTATTGTACTCTACTTCTTGCCTGAGAAATAGAACCAAGCCTACCGATAGATATTGTCATCTCTGAGTTTTCCCTTTAAGGACTTCCCCGGAAGGGTTTAAAATGCTGCTGTTAGAGAAGGGTTTTCACACTCTTATAATGAATGTTTCGTACCTTTATAAGGAATGTTTTGTTCCCTTCTCCAACCGATATGGGATCTCATAATCTACTCCCTTGGTGGCCAGTGCCTCGCTGGCACTCCTCCCGATGTCTGGCTCTGATACCATTTGTAACAGCTCAATCCCATTATTAGTAGATAGTCCTTGTAACCTCATTTAATTTCACTAAATTCTGCTAGAAATGTGTTCGAATGTAATTTGATGTGTTGGTGGGCGAGATCGGGTTGGCTTTAAAATGGTATGGCATGTGATGTGGTGATGACTGCATAGAATACTAATGACTTTCATGAACGCTGGTTCGTGTTTACAAATGTACACTCTTATGTCTAGTTCTATGAAATCTTCCTTGATCTTGCTCCCCTAGCGTGCACAAGGGTGACGTCTCTTACTGAGTTGTCTGCTTCTCAAAGTACCAATTATCATGTTTCACCACTACAACTAAGTTTTTAGCCACTGGGGCACAAGTCTTTGTTCATTAAGGATAAGCTAGGCTCGATGTAGAACTCGTGTGAATAACGAGCCCATAAAAGAGGAGTTTTACTGTGTAATTTGGTTTTTGTGCTTAGAACATAATAATAAGTGATCCACTATTCTTCTTGTAATCCTGCATTTAGCTGTATCTTTGAATGAGCTGTAACTGTCTCCTGATTTCAATTGTGAGTTCTTGATTTTCAGAATCCATATTCTGTGAACATTCTTTTGGCGGGATATGACAAGGAGACAGGACCATCCCTGTTTTACATTGACTATATTGCCACCCTTCACAAGGTTGACAAGGGAGCTTTTGGTTATGGATCTTACTTTTCACTCTCCATGATGGATAGACACTACCATAGTGGTATGACAGAAGAAGAAGCTATTGATTTGGTTGATAAATGCATACTTGAGATCAGGTCCAGGCTTGTTGTGGCCCCACCGAACTTCGTTATCAAAATTGTAGACAAGAATGGAGCTAGGGAGGTTGCTTGGCGTCAATCCATCAAGGATGGAGCTAGCGTTCCTTCAGCTTAAGATTTAAATGTTATATCAGCAGAGGTTTGCTTTTCTTTCTGTCTTTTTTACTTTGTATGGGTAAAATACACCCTCTTCTGCTCTTGTTTCAGACAGTCTGATAGAGTAATGCTGTGGTTAACGTGAACACAATCTGAACTATAGATTGATTTATCATCTGCTGTACTGAAGTTCAAAGGTGCTATTTATGAATACATTCATATTTAGGTTGGCCTCACAAAGAATTGTTGGTAGTTTTTTCTTTGTTAAGTTAGAATCTGAAAAGCCAATCCTATTTGGGTGAACTTCCCTTCTAGGCTTCCCCTCAAGTTTTTTAAAACGAGTGTGCTAGTGAGAGATTTTCACACTCTTATAAAGAATGTTTCGTTCTCTTTTCCAACCGACGTGAGATCTCACAAATCCATCCCCCTTATGAGACTTAGCATCCTTGTTGGCACACTGCTTGATGTCCACTCCCTATTCAGGGCTCAACATCCTTGCTAACACACCGCCCGATGTCTGGCTTTGATATTATTTATAAACAGCCCAAGTCTACTGCTAGCAGATACTGTCCTCTTTGACCTTTGCTTTGAGGGGGAAAAAATGCATATGATAGGGAGAAGTTTCCACACCCTTATAAAAGAAGTTTTGTTTTCCTCCCCAATTGACCCGAGATCTTACCTATCCTAAAAGTGATTTAAAGAGCTAGCAACTCACCTTTCTTACAAATCATCTTAGAATTCACATTTCTTACAAATCATCTTAGAACTCACATTTCTTACCAACCATCTTAGAAATCACTTGAAAAGCTAGCGACTCACATTTCTAGCACTATTTGTTTAGGGCGATGATAGTGCTTGAGGTTTAACTATTATCGTAATAGACTCCAAACTATTTTAATTTATGTGGGAAAAGCAATAAAATGAAGAACTTAAATCGATTATAACAAAGTAACAAACAATTCTCGGTATGTCTGCTTTTTAGGTATACAAGCAGTCACTCCTCTGAACCAACTCAAAGCCCAAAAACCTAATCAAACAACTATTCCACTCAAAACTCAAAAGAATAACTCCCCACAATTACAAATAAATAAACAGTTCTTTGTTATTTTTTGTTGGAACCAATAAATCAACAGATATTGGATAAGCAATCTAGTATAGCTTCGAAACCATACAACTCAATGCCAATCCCAGAAGATAGAAGTTGTAAGTGGATATTGTAGCAGATGACGGAGTCAGTTCAGGTGAAATCCCAGTCCCGGCATCAGTGGTTGTGGTCGGAGTTTCAGGCGGAGTTAGAAACTCTGTGGTGTCTGCTTCCGGTGACTGTGCAGGCGTGGCAGGTTGAGGGATGCCAGAACCTAATCAAGAAATGCAAAGCATTTGGAGATCAACACAAGTTTTTCAAACTCAAAGCTTAAGTGTGAAATATGTACCTAGTGGAGTTGGTGATGCATCAGGAGAGAGGGCTGGACCAAGTGAGATAGGACCTATCAAAACATACCAAAAAAACTGTCATCATCCTCCTCCTCCCCATAAAAACATCAGTCTTGTCACTCTTTGAAGAAAAGCATATTACCTGGAGCTGGAATAGGAGCAGCAGAGGCTGCAAAAAGAATCCAAACAAACACCAAGTTATCAATTTTCTCGTTCAGAAATGGATCAAATTGAAGAAGTTTCCAAAAAGTAATATGGAGATGGAGATTTGAACTTTGATCTCATGGTTAATGACATTTATTTGTTCTATGTTGTCAATTTTTAAGAAAGTTAGGAGTTGTACCTCTGCATTGGACTGGGACGCCGGGCATGTTACAGGCACGAGGAAGAGAAATCGCCAGTGATCGGTTGATGGGTAGTTGGAAGGGAACGCTTGCAGTGACAATGAGACAGAGGCAATCCATTCCTGTGCCAGTGAGCGACCTTAGATAATCACAACAGCTTGCAGTTGGTGAAGTGCCATTTGCTGTGCTGTTTGTGAGCAAGTTCATGCAAGGAGTGAAGCGAGCAATCATGGAAGGATTGCAGGGTGAATTGATCTGACCCAAAACTGGAAGAACTGCTACCGCAAAAGCTAGAGCGAGCACCGGGATTGCTCGGGCAAGGGGAACAAATGGCTCCATTGGGATAACTCTTGTGGGGAGTGTATGATAATGTTCCGACGCTTTGGATTTGGAAGTTTATTGGAGTTAAGAGGAAAAGATGAAGGAATTTATAGAAGAGGGTCAAAGTAAGAGGGAGTGGAGGGGAAGCCATGGGATTGGTTTTGAAGCTCAACTACCTCAGCAACCACTTGCAGGCTTCAGCAGAGCTCAAATTCATTACGGCTATACTTCCGAGTTCAAACTGACATTCTTGTGCTCCCTCAATTCTTTGAATAATATAGCTAATATTTTTATAAAAATTCAATAAAAAGGTTACATTAGTTCGCTCCAATCTCGGGACTACGCCCAATTTTCTACAACTTCATCAATTCAATGGTCTACAAGACAAATGAGCCTTGGCTTGCCCACCGTTCCTTTGATTTTGGCAGATTTTTGCTTCAAAACTTAGCAGTATTAATGTATCCCGTCGGTACATGTGCTTCTTAAGAGACTATAACTCCTATTGAGGGGGCTGGAGCCGCAGGCCTACTGCATATCAACCACTGCACACGTACTCCTCTTTTGATCAGTGTGGAAGGACATGACTTGTGCAGGACGTATGTTCTTACTTTCTTCTTCCCATCATACTTTTGTTTATCTAACCCGCAGCAAAATTTCTCGAAGGGTTAGGATAACCATTGACCAAACACAGAAAGATATAAAAGTCCAAGCCAAAAGAAGGATCAAACTAGGATTACGCTTCCTACACGCCATTAAAGTTTAGCCACCCAAATCAACAGCCTTAACGACTCCTAAAAGTCCTAAGTTTCTGAGTTTTTACCTGATGAAGAATTTGGTTGCCGTGATAACCGATCTCCATATACCTTTCCCAAGTCCAGGCATTAGGTGTCAAAGCGCCAAAGTTGACCAGCTAGCTTAGCCCCAATAGCTCCAACGAAGAAAACTGTTAAGGAAGTAGGAAAAGTGGTTCACCAAATCAAACTTCTCTCCATCTGTCCCTTTCGTCCTTCCATTCCCTACAAAAACCACAAATTCTGCTCGGAACTTCACAAATCAAACTCTCTAACCTTCTGAGTTTTCATCAAATAAACTCTCTTTACCATTCCCAGAAGTAGTTTTAATAGTCCTCCATAGCAGAATGGAACACACAAAGATGGTGATGACTCTAGTTGCGGTTATTGTTGCCCTGCACTGGGCAGGAGCAGCCGCACAGTCGGACTGTACAAATGTGCTGATCAGCTTGTCTCCATGCTTGAATTACATTACAGGGAATTCCTCTACCCCATCACAAGCATGCTGCACACAGCTTGCAAGTGTTGTCCGTTCACAACCACAATGCTTGTGCCAGGTCCTGAATGGTGGTGGCTCGTCGCTTGGGATCAATATCAACCAAACCCAGGCCCTGGCTCTTCCCCGAGTTTGCAATGTTCAGACTCCTTCCATCAGCAGCTGCAATGGTAAGAATTCAAGTGGAAAATTTATGGGCACTACTGCACATTAATAATGAGCAGGAGGATTATTTATGAACTAATATCAATCTCTATCTAAAGCGCTAACTTGTAATACCTGAAAATTGTCAGTTGCTACTCCCACCGGCTCTCCAGCAGGAGCACCAGAATCTTCAAACAACATTCCTTCAGGTAAGAACAAAACAAACGCTTAACTGTATGCTCTATCAGTTTGTTCACACGGCAACTACAAATTAAAATACCTTACTGCTTGTGCAGGAACTGGATCAAAGACTGTTCCATCAACAGACAACGACTCATCAGACGGAACCTCGAACACTGTGTCAAAACCTCTACTATTCTCCATCTTGTTGGCTTCTGCATATGCTTCAGCTTTCAAGTTGTACTGATCTTCTTATCAGTAGCCTATCTTCTACAAGTCTTGTTTATTGTTCATTTATTGCATTTATATTTTTCCTGGAGTGTCCATTATGTAAAACATCCCTTTAGTTTAGGTGTTTTTTTATCATCATATTCTCCTCTTGTGGGCATTTGTTTCCAAAAACTTGTATTACATCAGAGATTCTTTCGAATAAATTACACGATTATGTGCTTGTGAGTTTTATACTGACCAGAAGCAACATGAATCAATGAAATGAATGTCTAATATAGTTATGAACAAATTCAATCATCTAAAAATGAATCTGAATTAAGTTACAAAAATTATCTTCATTTTCCAATAAACATAAGTCCAAATAAGCCAGCTTCCAGTCAATTGTTACCTTAGGAAGTCCACTCATCAGGAGAAAATCTCAACATGGTAACAAGAAAAACGGGGGGGGGGGGGGGGGG
>NW_019268536.1:140153-160864 GCF_002738365.1 Cucurbita moschata
GGGGTGGGGGTGCACCATGGAACTCACATCAAGAATGCGACCGTGACCTCACAAATTCTTCTAGCCTATCCCACACCTCCAATGCTGCAGCTCTGTCTTGGTGCCTCTTGTTCTTGCTAATCTGCATAAGGAAACATTATTTACATTACTAGAGGCCGTTGCGAAAGAACAAAAGGGAAGAATTAACTACAAGGGGGGGCTGGCTATGCAAACAGAAATAAGCACATAGAAGATTACCGAAATGATTCTAACATTCCACTGCTTCACATTCTTAGCTGATTCCAAACTGTCGTCTTCAAATCGCATATAAAATCCAATAACTGCAAGATATTCAATCCACAAACATCAGATTAACTTTTGATCTTATGAAACTTAAGAGTATTAAGAAACAAAAACAACCCATTTGGGATCAATAGTTCACTTACTTTTATTGAAAATCTCAACATGGTTCTTATAGGGCCAATCTTTAAACTGCCATTCCTTTCCCAATACAAAAACAGCTACAACACGGTCCCAATCCTCTGATTTCAGAGCCGAGGGTTTGTCCCTAACCTCGTACGCCGTCACCACTCTATCTCTATCCCTACTGAACTTCTTCTGCACGGTCACACATTCAGGCCTCGCCCCTTTCATCTGCTTAACCTTGACGTCCGTGGGTATATAAACACCATCTTCCAAGAACTCTTTCACATTATATATTGTGATTAGAGTCTGAAAAGCACTCGGAACCAGAATTATTGGCACACCTTCACCAATTTTTCCTCCCTTCAAATGCATTTTCGGTTTCGGATTCGCATCATAACCCAAATCATCACCATACCCCACCAAACCCCTGTCATCGGATCCCATTAACCTACTCTTAGCAACCAAACCATCCTTCCTCTGCTGCGATTCAAGACGCTGCCTCTCCTCCTCGCGCTTCGTCGACGCCACAAGCACGTTGTAGAAATTCCTATTCTTACATTCCAACAACGATTCTCTGTCCTTCAACGGTCTCTCAATAGCCGAAATCATCGCCATATAATTCACATTGGTAGAATCCTTTAAACCGTCGTCCTCATCGACCGCATCGATGGCTGCGCCAACAACCACTGGGTTTTCAGGGCGATACTCATTCGCAGAGGGCAAATCGGGAAACTTGGGATTTTGGTGGACAAGAAGCTCAATGGCGTCGGAGGAGGAGACCTTGCCGGTAAGATAATCAAGCAAAGGCTTCCGGTCCGGGAAAGTAACCGAAGTAACTCCCTGCGTGCGAGCGTTCTGAAGATACTCTGTGTGCTTGACATGGTGATTTTTGATGTAATAGACGAGGGTTTCGAGTGTGTAAAGACTGCCCTGTTTGGAGCGGTAAGCGGTTTCGGCGGCGCAAGGGAAGGAATAGTCGGAGGCGAAACGGAACTCGTCGTTGACGCGGACGATTTTGTCGAGCTCGCCTCTAATGGTGAAGTCTCTGAGAGCTGAGAGAGGATCCATTAGCAGTGCAGTAGCTTTTTCCTTTTCGGTTCTAATTGTAATTGAATTTTGAGGCTAGTTTTGTAATTTCAAGTCTTTAGTATTGGGCCTTTGGTCTTAGCCCAGAAAAAACTGAAAATATATTGGGCCTTTAGTCTTGGCCCAGTAAAATTTGAAAATAATTCGGGAAACCATTTTCTAAAACGCCACGTGTTCCAATTATTTATTTATTTTAAAAACTACCCTAATTTTACAATTTATTTTTAAAATTACATTATCATTGAATTTCTTCCTGAAATTTTTATCCACATAGGACAATAAAGATATAACATATTTTTTAAAAAATTAATTATTCAATATCAATATATTATTTAGACTTTATAAATTTTAGGTAATACATATTTTATTATAAAAAAAAACTAATACATTCATAATTAATATTTTAAATTATTTATGATTAACTATTAATATTCATAATTATTTTAAATTATTCGAGATCAGTAGAAAGAAGACTAAACATAACATAATCCCTAGTTTGCCCTTTCATCACTCCATATTTTCTCAGAACGCCTTCTCTCTGAAATCCGGCCTTCTCCAACACTCTCTGAGACGCCAAATTCTCCACAGCCACCAACGCCTCCAACCTCTCCAGTTCCGGCCGCTCCACGAAAATCCTCTCCGCCACCAATTTCACCGCCGCCGTCCCGATCCCTTTCCCCCAAAATTTGGATCCCAATACGTACCCTAGCTCTCCCCTGCACCGGTCCCTCGCTGCCTCATTCGCCGTCACCGAAATCGCTCCTACCGGCCGGCCGTCGACACAGATGGCCCGGTGCCAGGGGTGCGACAGGACTTGGTCGTTGATATACTTTATGGCGTCCGATTTATCCTGGTAGGGCTCCCAGGAACAGGAACGAGCTGCTTTCTCGTCCGATGCCCAAACCATGAAATCGTCGATGTCAGTGAGATCTAGTGGCCGGAGAGTAATTTCCATGGCTGTGAGGTTTTTGGTTGCTGTGCTGGGGATTTCAGTGGGGAGTTATATAGAGAGGTGAAATGGAGGAAGAAGGTGGGCGGAATTTTCGTTCTAGAGAGTCAAAATTGATTTGCTTGCTGTGGACTCCAAGTCTACTATTTTTAATTGATCTCTCGTATGTTGATGATTGGTTTGTTTTTGGTAGGATAATTAGAAACTTGTTATGAATTTATTTGATTCATGTTCAAATAAATGCAAATTTTATAGGTTTATAGCCGCCATAGCTGACCAAATGAGAAATTTGAGCGATGGACAAACAATTTTTTTTTTTTTTTTTTTTTTATCTCCAATGCCTTCAACCACAATTGTCCAATGAACTCGTCGACAATCTCCGTCCGCCCGTTCAATCTCTCCGACGCCGACGACTTTCTCAGGTGGGCCGGCGATGACAGAGTAACCCGCTATCTCCGATGGAACACAATAACCTCCAAAGAAGAAGCATTAACTTACCTAGAGAAGGTCGCGATCCCCCATCCATGGCGGCGGTCCATTTGCCTGAACGGCCATTCCGTCGGGTACGTTTCGGTCAAGCCGGAATCAGAGGAGAAATGCAGAACGAATATCAGTTATGCGGTGGCTGCAGAGCACTGGGGAAGAGGGATAGCCACGGCAGCACTGAGGGCGGCAATTCCGGCGGCGCTGATAGATTTCCCGGAGGTGGTTAGGATTCAGGCGCTGGTGGAGGTGGAGAATGAGGGATCACAGAGGGTTTTGGAAAAATTGGGGTTTTGCAGAGAGGGGCTGTTGAGGAAATACGGATTTTGTAAGGGCGAAATTCGGAATTTTATTGTTTTCAGTTTTTTAAGAACTGATCAACTCGTGTGATCAACTTAGTGAAAATATAAACTAAAATAAAATTTAGAAGCGAACTTAATATTTCAATATTACTGTCTCCTCGGAATTATTAATTTCAGTTATATTCCTATAATATTTTTTAATATAATATATATTTAAAATTTACTCGACAATAATATATAAAATTTTGAGTTTTATGAAATTTTAGTGGAAATAAATAAATTTTTGTATAAATAATTAAGAAAAAAATAATTTCACAACTAGAAAAAAAATTAAATTATAGGTTAACCCAATATTTTGGGTTTATTAAAAAATATATATATATATATATGAAAACCCCATTTTATCCTCCAAGCACAATAAAAATAGGAAAGATTTGGGCGCCCTACTCCCACGGCCACGCAAAGGCAACCGATAATTGATATCGCCCAGATACGCGTCGTACATCTCCGCCCTGGCGCAGAGAGAAGAGGGTCAGTTTAGTCATTTCCATTTCGATTAATCACAATTAAGATTCTGACCCAAATTAGTATCCTTGATTAAATATTCCTCCATGGCCTACATTTTAATACCCGCACCCATCATACAATCAGTCTCAATCTCGCGCTTCGAAAACCCAATTCTGTCCTTCCCTACTTCCTATAAGATACGCCGGAAGCCGGCTCCTCCCGGCGTCGGAGCCTTCAAGCGGAGTCGACAGCCGCCATCGTCGCTGCTGCCTTGTCGGAACAGTCCTAAAGACGACATGTCTGTCGCCGTTCCCATGTCGCAAATGGACGTGGATGACGAGTCATTGCCTAATTCTCGGAGTGGTAAGATTATAATTGTTTTGTTCTGTTTCGTGTTGTAATTTGTGGAAGTACACCATTTATTGGTGTCTTTGGAAATTGGAACTTTCAGATTTGAAGACGAATTGTTTGTTTGTTTGGTTGTTTTTTTAATTATGTTCTGTTGCCGAGAATAGGTTACATGGTGCAGCACAAAAGATATTTCGGAATCTACGGCGAGAGCTTTTGAAATATAAATGTTCATTAATTGAGCGGTTTCTATGGATAAATAGAGGTTCAATTCGAGTGGCAATCTTACTTAGCTTTCGAAATTAATCGTGCTTCGTAATTCATTTTTTCCAGAAGAATTAGTGTCAATTACAGCAAGGTAAAATATACAAAAATAATTAGAATCTCCGGAGTTTAGGATGGCGATGATCTCTCGCGTGCACAGCGAAGGTTGATTAACAGATCACATATATGGACTTATGTTTCGGTTGATGAAGGATTTAAATAACTTTGGATTGAAAATTTTCTTTTATCGTGAATTGTGCTTTTTGATGACCCCTTCAATCAATTTCTATATGAATTAGACGAAGAAGAGCTATGGTCGTCGTAGATTTTATATACAACGTTGATGTGATCCTCGAGCTTGAACGCGTTAAAGTTACATTTGGTTGCTTTTCATCATATTGTACTCAAACCAGGACACTGATACATTTTACCTTTCGGGATTCTTAATCCACTATGCATCTTACTTCTTGTTGCCTGTATGATCCAGGTAATGACAGAGAAGGATTGCTTCCGTATAATGGTAAAAGTACTGCTCATAAGAAGTATTTCTCGAGCACCATTAAAATTTTTGGGGTGGACCTATCTCCAGATAATGTGGCTGTCGCCATGGTTTATTTTGTTCAAGGGGTTTTAGGCCTAGCAAGGCTTGCGGTCAGTTTTTACTTAAAGGATGATCTGCACCTAGATCCTGCAGAGGTATATACTATATAGTCCCGTGATAATAAATATTTAAGTTTTACCTACAAATGTATGATGTGAAATGTTGACCTACCTTAATGGTGCATGCTGATGGTTGTATATTGTTAACTTTTCACATTTGTTTTCTGCTCAGTATTTGCATATATAACTTATCTTTATTTTGCGCGATATAGACATTCTCCTTTGTGGCGTAAATTTCAATGAAGTAGATCATTTCTGTGTCCTTTTTAATGTCTTTATTATGTGTATGAAGGTTACTTTGGTTTCAAAATTTTGTTTTGATTAAGGCAAAAATTGTGGTAATTAGGTATCTGATAAATTTTATTTATTGACTAGACAGCTGTAGTATCTGGCTTCTCTGCATTTCCGTGGCTTGTCAAACCTTTATATGGGTTTATCAGGTATAAGTGTCTTTCTTCTTTGTTTCTTCTCTTTATCTGAGTCTGTAATCTAACTTCCTCAGTCTCACACAGACGTGAAAAGAAAGAAAGAAAGAAAGAATTCTAACGAGTTTTTGGGTGAATGCAGTGATTCTGTTCCTCTTTTTGGTTATCGGAGAAGATCGTACTTGATTTTATCAGGACTGCTTGGTGCACTTTCGTGGACTTTAATGGCCACACTTGTCGATAGCAAGTATGGTGCTGCTTTCTGTATACTCCTTGGATCGCTTTCCGTAGCATTCTCAGATGTTGTAAGTGCCTTTTACTTTGCATTTATTTTCTCTCTTTTCGTTAGAGTGCCTTTTCAGCAATGATTGTTATGGAGACCAGGATTTAGGGCTGGTATCCTAATAATTCATTATTTATAGCCCCCAAGGGGCGGCACATTGGCAAGGGCTTGGGGTCTCTTGCTCATACCGGTTGAGAGGTCCCAAGTTTGAACCTTCGACTTTACCAAAAGCCCTTGATGTCTCCCTAGTCCAGGCCTTGAGGCAGGCGCAGGTGTCTCTGGGTACAGGGAAGTTCAAGTTCTGATTCCCGGTTATTAAAAAAAAAAAAATGATTATTTTTATAAAACTTTCACTTGTCTATGGAATTTTCACTTTAAGTGTTGGAACTTTGATATTGTTGTTTGTTACTGTTGGTAAGATATAAAATCGTTGGTCAGTATTCTTCCATTTTGGTTTATATCATGGCATGGCAACACTAGCCAAATAGACATCACATGACAACGTAGGTTCAAGTTTATTCACCTTTTGGTTGGTCCTCCCAAACCTTGATCATTGATCACCTCGTAGTTTGTATGACTGGTTGATGTAATTTTCCCATTGCACAACACAAGAAGTCAAGTTTTCATCTCATTTTGTGAAGTTTAATTTTTATTTGATATCATAATAAATGACTTGTTTTTTTAATACTATTTTTTACTTTTAGTGAACTTCATTAAATTATTCAAATTATTTTTAGAAAAATAATGTTGTGACCTTTTAGGACAATCAATGATTTTTCCCTCATACGTCTGTTAAAAGCTTTAGCTGAAAATGCTATGGAAGAACTCGATTCACAACCACAAACCATGGAAGATCTCATCTTTTTTTTACTATATTAATTACTTATTTATGAAACTTGAGAAGGGGAAATTTGTTGTCTGACCAATAATGTAGTAAGGGAGTTGAAGAATCACACCTCCATTGTGAATTTTGACATCTCCCCCCTCCCTTGCCATAGACGGTTCGAATGAACCCTCATAATTGTGCTCTCTTGGAACGTTTGAGGCCTTGACTCTAAGATTAAAAGAGCCCATATCAAATGCCTTCTTATCAAGACCAACGCCACCGTTTTTATCCTCAAGAGACTAAATGAAGCAGTGTGAATAGGCAGTCTTATGGAAACGCTATGTAGTTCTAGGCATATTGCTTGGGTTGCTTTCGATGCTTTTAGAAGAACTGATGTTATTATCATCTTATGGAACGATTCATCCATGAAGGTTATAGAAGTCATTGAAGGTACTCATAATCTCATTTTTGATCTTGTTCTCCCCGGTAGCTATATGTTCTAGTTAACAGGCGTGTAGAGGCTCTTAAAAGCTACCGACAGAGCAACCTTATGGACAGAACTCTATGATCTCTTCCATTTATGTTTGGATCACTGGACTTTAGGAGGAGAAATATAATGGCAAGTGAAGCACCAAGAGTGTGAGACTTTTCAATAAGTTTATTGATGATTCTGCCCTTGTTGGTCCTCCCCTATCAAATGGTAAATATGTTTGGTCTAATTTCCATGAATAGGCATTCCATGCTCTTATTGACTGATTTCTCATTACCGGCCCTTGCATTGAAAAATTCAACGCTGCTTTGGTGGAGAGGCTCCCCCACACTACATCAGACCACTGCCTGTTTCTCCTTACTCTTGGTTCTCAAAGATGGGGGCTTGGAGATTATAAGTTCGAAACATCTGGGTGGATCCATTACCAGTATTTTGAGAATTGGTGGTAAAACAACCATTTGACAGGATGGTCTGGTCACGGTGTTATACAGAAACTCAAAGCACTAAAGGATGTATTAAGAGAATGGAACTGAGCAACCTTCGGCTGTATAAAAGTCGAGAAAACCAGCCTAACAAATGAAAAACTGAATTCATGTGCAAGAGGAATTTCAAGGGATCAATCCAATCTTGAGCCAAAGAAGAACTAAGATCAAACAAAACTGGCATCAGAGACACAGGAAGGATGAAATCCATCAATTCAGTACCCCTACCTATCTCAGGAGTTGGAAAGTTGAAAGAGAACTTTGATCAAGCGGGGGACTTGAACTGGAAAAATTGATTTTGTGATAGTTAAGATGGACGACTTCGACATCGTGTTAAGGATGGATTTCTTGCTCGAATACAAAGTCATTCCTATGCCCCTAGCGAAAGGCTTAGTAAAAATAGGGTCCGACCCCACCATCATTCAGACTAACACTTATCAACCAAAAGGCATGAAGATGATGTCGGCGCTATAATTGAGAAGGACGTTGACATGGTTGATCGAGACTTTCTTGGCGAGTTAGTGACTGCTAAAGGGTTTGACCCAAAGTGGAGAAGATTGATCCGGGGTTGTATCTCTACGGAAAATTGTTCTATCATCCTCGACAGAGAACCAAGGGGTAAGATCATAGACTCGAGGGGTCATTGCCACAGTGATCCCCTCTCCCTTTTCCTCTTTACAATTGTGGCTAATTTCTAGTCATGTTATCTCAAGAACCTAAAAGAAGTTCCATAAAGGGTTTTGAGGTTGGTGATGGGATTCTCTCCATTAACTACCGGCAGTTTGCAGATGACAGCATCCTCTCATCTTGAAATAAAGATATGCTTACATCCCCGAAGAAGCTTTGGGCCTTGGCATAAATCATAAAAAATCAGAGTTCTTGGGCATCAATTTGTCATCTGACACAGTATCCCTCGCCTCTGCCTGCATATGTTTTATCATAAATCATAAAAGACAGTATCCCTCGCCTCTTAAAGCCGCCTTCCCAAGACTATATGCTTTATCATTTGAAAAGACAACCATTTATGAAATGGGAAAAATGCTTCATGGGATTTGGGCTCCGGCAACAAGTCCCAACATAGATGATCAATGGAATTAGATCTTGGATACAAAAGGATCCTATGCGGCAAATTCCCTTACTAAAAAATTATCACCTAGTGGCCATATCCTGCACAAAGATCTTTACCCCATCTTAGGGAAAGGCCCTTGTGAGAATTTTCATTTGGAAACTTAGTCATGGATGCATCAGTACAGCTGACGCCTTGCTCAAGAAAGTCCCATGGCTCGTCTCCTCTCCAAACTGGTGTGTTCTACGTATAGAAATGGAGAAAGTTTGGTGCACCTTTTTACTACATGTCAATTTGCTCACTTTTACTGGATGAGAGTCTTCTCAACTTTCAACGGCCACATTGCTCTCCAGCCTTTCCCTTTTCTTCACCAGTAAGACAGAATCAGGAGAATGGGCTTTGACTCGATTGTATAATGTTAATGGCTGGCATTTCCCCCACTAAACGGTCAAGTTTGACCTTTATGAGCAAAACTATACTGTAGCATTTTCCTTAGAGAGAAAACAAACAAAAGCTACATTTTAGGTGAAGTATATGTTTATTCTTGTGAGTATAAGAATGTCAATATTCAATAGTGTCCTGTGTATCTCTCTCTCTTCAATCTCCTTGACAAAGGCTCATCAATGTACATTAGCCATAATTACACAATTTGCAACCTAGGGTTTCTTTTTCTGATACATCGGAAGTTTGGTACAGGTTGTAGATTCCATGGTAGTTGAGAGGGCTCGTGGTGAATCCCAAAGTATGTCAGGATCTCTTCAGTCCTTATGTTGGGGGTCTTCAGCTTTTGGTGGAATAGTGAGTTCCTACTTTAGTGGTTCACTGGTGGATGCATATGGTGTAAGGTACTGTTTCTTCATGCGTGGATGTTACAACTTTAGAGGGAAAATTTTACTTTTTTAGCTCTAAGCTTGTTGAGTTGAATCAAGTTTCACACTTTAACTTTCAATTCCATACGCTAAGTTTCTGGCTGACTGATATGGCTCATCATCATTTAGCTTAGCTATTGGACCCTAGACTTATATAGGTGTAATAGTTTCTATCATTGATTCAATTTCTGCTAATTTACTCACTCATTTTAACAAAATGTAATGTAAAAATCTTCATAAACTCACTAATTTGAAGAATAATGTGCGACACAAATTTAAGTTTGATTATGAACATGTATTTTATTTTTAACGATTTTTCAAATGAAACCTTAACAGAAGATAAAAGTTGAAATACTTTTCAAGTTTAAGGTTAAAATTGTAATGCTTATCTAAGTTTGGGTGCAATTTGATTAAATTGAAAATTTAGGATAGAAATTGATACAGTTTGACGAGTTTAGTAATAAATTTTGGTTTTTGGAGTTGTGAATTCTAACAATCGCTTTGGGTGTCTCAGGTTTGTTTTTGGAGTCACGGCTTTGTTGCCATTGATAACATCTGTGGTGGCAGTTCTTGTGAAAGAGCAGCCTGTGAGAGGAATAAATCGTCCTTCAGCTAGCTATAATTTTCTTGGGAGCTCAAGACAGCACGTTGTTGAATTGTGGGATGCTGTTAGTCAACGAAATGTGTTTCTTCCAACATTATTTATTTTCTTGTGGCAGGCAACACCACAATCAGATTCTGCCATGTTCTTCTTTACGTATGGCCGTTGTCTTTCTAAACTTTATCCCCTTTCCACATTTTAGTCGCTTTAAAGATTTTCTGCTCTCGGCATCAAAATTATATCCGAATAACCGTGGGTTTGATCTTTTCTCAGCACAAATAAACTTGGATTCACTCCCGAATTTCTAGGGCGTGTCAAGCTTGTTACATCAATAGCATCGCTGCTTGGCGTTGGGCTTTATAATGGATTTCTTAAGAAAGTCCCTCTGAGGAAAATTTTTCTAGTAACCACCATTTTTGGCAGTGCACTTGGAATGAGCCAGGTCTGTGACATGATGGAAACATTTCACCTGTTCATGTTTGTGGTCCATTCTTTGTTATCTGCTTATCATGTTTTTCTGATCATTTTCTAGGTTCTCCTTGTAACGGGGATAAATCGTGAGTGGGGTATAAGCGACGAGTGGTTTGCGATTGGGGATTCGTTGATTATAACGGTTCTTGGCCAGGTAATATATACTTTAGTACAATGTTGCACCTAATCGAGTGCCATCGATTTTCAGCAGAATTTAGTGAAGTAAATTTCTTCTTTTCCTGCAGGCGTCTTTCATGCCTGTTCTTGTTCTAGCAGCAAAATTATGTCCAGAAGGAATGGAAGCCACACTTTTTGCAACCCTCATGTCCATATCAAACGGAGGGAGTCTGCTAGGTGGCCTGATTGGTGCCGGTTTGACACAACTGTTCGGCGTCACCAAAGACTCGTTCCATAATCTATCCACCTTGATAATCCTGTGCAACCTTAGTTCACTGTTGCCATTGCCACTGCTCGGCCTCCTTCCCCAGGAATCCCCAGACTCAAACTCAGAGACCACTGACATGGAGTTGAAGTCTAACTAAAACTGTAATTACTCTTTTAAGCATTGGCAAATTCTTCTTTGAGGGAAGATTGAGGGACGGTAGATTATGATTAGGATTTAGGAGGTGAAGGAAGGGGCACGTCAGATAGCTGCCTCTTAACAATGAAACAAAGACCCCCTAAATGGGCCCACCTTAATCCATAATAGAGCCCATCATGTGGCGAGCTGACTTTGTTCTCCACGTGGGTGGGCCCTAACTCCCTTCGCTTATCCAATCTGTGCCCCCAGTTTTGGGATGGAAGTTTGATTGATATATGGAAAAAATAATTGAGCCAGGGCAGACCACCCCCCACACGGGCACGTTATTGCTCCTCTGATTATTATGTCACTTTATCTACCATTGTAGAATATTAAGCGCTCCATTAAACCTCCAACTTTACAAGAAGTAGTATACATTAATTAGTGCGAAGTTCTGCTCATTTTGACGCCTTAACCAGTAGAGCGATGGTTAGTTAGAATAGTAGGTTGGCTAAAAATAATTATATAATAGGCGTTAAATACTCTATTCATATTAGTGTCACATCGATATCATGTTAACTTAATGGTATTTAATATCAATACAACATGAAAAGAATATAGGAACTGTATTATGTAGCCGAAAGTAAAATGAACAAAAAGATGGAAATGGAAATTTATTATTATTATTATTATTGGTTTGTGTGACGTCCAATTCAATTAACAGGATAGCTTCAGAATTCACGGGGAATTTGCCATTTTGGCCGCTCATGCATTGGTGGTCACAATACAAAAGCTTTTGTGGTTGAAAGGTGGTGGAACCTCAAATGATTGACCATAATTTTATTCAATAACAACTCAAATAAAATTTTGTTTCAA
Organism: Cucurbita moschata; assembly: GCF_002738365.1. Classification (NCBI taxonomy): domain Eukaryota; kingdom Viridiplantae; phylum Streptophyta; class Magnoliopsida; order Cucurbitales; family Cucurbitaceae; genus Cucurbita; species Cucurbita moschata. Next base: position 152,067 of record NW_019268536.1, read on the forward strand.
TATACAATACACCTTTTTTCCTTTTTAGGTAGAACCCTAGGTAGGAATAGATATTATATTATACCTTTTCTTCTCCTCCCGACACGTTATATCTTCTTTCTTATTTTAAACAAAGATCGAACGATATCTATTGTTTTGAACCATTCTAAATAGTTAAATCAAAATGGATATCTTAAAATGTTAAAGGTATAATTGAAATCTACCACTTACGCGTAAAGTATATTGTTATATTACAAGCCATCGGCATACCACTTTTTCAATACAAACTCGATAAGATAAAAAAAATTTTCAAAACAAAATTAAATTTTAATAATAAGAACAAAATTTTAAAAATTTAGAGAAAAGTGTTTGTTGGAGAAAGTAATATTAAAGAAATAAGAAATGATTGATTGATTTGGAGGGCAGTTGAGAGAAGGCCTTTGTTGGAAGGTAAGAGCATGTGGGTTGCCCATGTGAAGGTATCTCTCAAAACTCACTCACTCCACACCTAATTCCATACATTTAAATATTCATTGCATAAAGGAGAGGCCATGTGAGAAATCATTGCCCCACAAGACAGTGCCATTTAGGTCTAGTTTAGGTTATATAATGGATAATGTGATACCCAACCTCAATCACTCCCTAATCATTCAAAATAATGTGTTTTTTTATTAACTCGTAGGTTTTATTTGTTAGGTATGGATAGACGATCAAATGATTTTCGTATATAAGAAAAAGTAGTATGCATGCATAGTCTCATGGTCATTTTCGATAATTTCTTCTAAAAACACAATTTTGTTGTCTGTAGTAAAAGATATAGGACAGGTCATAACGTTCCAAAATGAGAACTTATCCAATAATTGTATTATCTTTGGGACAAGCTCTCGTGACATTCAAACATAAGAATGAGACACTACAGTGTCGACTTTAATGACGAAACATTCATGAGATAAGTTCTTAGCTGTCGGAATCGGGATGCAAGAGCATGACAAGCACCGATGAAATTCACAAGTTTATCTCAAATTGTTGCAGCCAAATCGAAAGGTCACTTTTCTGTTTCAACAGCCCCACATGCCTCTTTTAAGGCTATCTATTTGGGGCCATTTTCTTCCCTTTTCTCTGTGAAATTGTGACCTTTGGGGAGCTATTTCTCAATAAAGTCACATGGGGAGGAAAGGCCAGAAGCATTTGGTCTCTACCCGGACCGCCAACATTTGTTTTAGGGCCTTCACGGTCCACTCATTTACATGTTTCGTTTCGATTCTTGTGGACATTAAAAGACCTACATATTTATGTTTTTAGGACAGATGTTCGAAACCTTTTGTCAGCGTCTGACAACTAAACACACACAAAAAAAAAAAAAAAAGTTTTGTTGGAATGTTTATTAAGACACAAACTCGTGTTTATAAAAGTCAACCCGAACATATTTTAGCTTGTTAAAGCAGGTACCCTCGACTAAAAGCTATCTCCTCCTAACTCACTTGTTAAATTTTAAAAAATATTCGTAAAAATTGCTTGAAAATAGTTGGGACGATAAATACCAAAGGAGAAGTTGCATTCGGTAAAGTTTTCAATAATTTAAAGTGATGTTTTGGTTGGATAAAGCTAATAGCTATGAGAGGCAAGATTATGACAAGTGTGGTCATGTCCAACGGTTAAACAAGAGACGTGAAGGCATGAGCATGCGACACCGACAAACCTAACTTGTGGTCCTATATGAACATAAATGAGTGACAATAATGAAATAGATCCTGACTAGCTAGTATCAATTGATCTATGTCGTCAAACAAACGTAAGTCGAGACACTTGATATTACCAAAAGAATTCATACAAACAGTGAAGTCCATAATGAATCAAATTGAACAAGACTTGTCCCTCTACTGGAAATGGTAATAAACCTCTTTATATATCTCTACTGTAACGTGGTATTCTCAAAATTATCATACTGAAACTTATTAACTATATCCAAAAGATACTATTCAAAGTTGATATACTCGAGGAAAGAAACTATGTTTGTATCTCGAACGGGGTAGGTTAGGTAGGGTAAAACATTATTTAGGTTTAATGAACAAAGAACAAAGAATTAGGAGGAGTAGCACGATGTTTTGTCCCAAAAAGATGGAAAGTGGAAAGTGGTTTGGAATTAGTGACAAGACATCTCTAAAGACAACAAATGTAACATGTTCAACTGTCGTCCACCTCATCCATTTTCATTTCATTTTGCTCGAAACAAGGGAGAAAATTAATGCAAAACATGGTAAAGGCAACCCCTAAACCTCACTTTAATGGCTACCTATTCCATTAGCCTTCTAATTTCTTGGTGGGGAAGACAATCATATCATTAATTTGCTTTTAAATAATATGGTCGGTCTATTTTACCACATTCGAATGAGAGCGATCATGAGCTGTACCTTTCTTTTCAGTGGCTCAATCACAAGAACTCCATGATTAACGTGTTTTACTAGAAGCTATTCTATGTTGAATAGCCTCTTTTTTTAATTTTCCTAGGAAGCATATGCTGAATCATAGGCAAAGAGTAAGTAACATGTATATATCGCATGGGATGTAGGAGAATGTCAGGACCTTCAGGTGCTGAATCCTAGGCATGAGTCGTTACAACAAGTTTCATCTTCGATGATAAGAAAGCACAGTTTCATAAATGCTTTCTGAATACAACTATATAGGCTTCTTGCACCTAACTTCAAGTGAACATCTGTCTACTTTATTCATGCTTCAGTGAGAATAGAACATTCAACATAGAATTGATGATATATATTTTAACCAGCAGATATTATCAGAATCGACCAAGATTCAAGAACGTGGTCCATCACACCCATTAAATCCCAACCATTAAAGGCCAATCTGTGGCTATTGAACCACTCAAACTTAGTGGTCATTTTCAAGCAAATATTGACATAAAAACAAACACAAAATCAAATAATTGATCCCCAGCTCAAACCCTACCCTTCATCTCCTTTGAGACAATACCCAATGTATATATTTCTACCATATTTTCCTTACTAAGATACCACGGGAATAGACACATTTAAGCTATAATTAAATATTATAAAGTTTCAATATACAACCAGACTAAATTATATCTGTTCGGCGTAAAATATATATTATTTTGATCTCTATATAATTTTAAAATATTATCAATGTAATTCTTATGATTTAAAAAAAAATATTAACATATAACTAAAATTAACTAATTAATCAATTGACCTTATATTTTAAGATTAATATCGTTCACACATCTACAATAAAATATATATTTGGTAAGTTCATGGAACTACAATAATGAAACCAAAAGACCAAAAAACTTAGTTTAAACAAAGTAATCAAGTTAATTATTAAATTACTCAATTATTATGGTTTATAATATGGTAGGAGAGAGAGAATCCAAGTAATGAGACGACTTTAGTCAACGGTTTTAATTGGTTTATATAAATATGATTTAAAATATAATAATAAGAGCATAGGGAATTTTGGTATTTAAAACCTTAAACGACCTCCCCCTTTGTCCCTTTTAAATGTCCTTCCGCCATTGATGCCCAAAACTAAGTCCATTTCAAAAACCAACTTTTACCCACTTCGCCATTCTGGCATCCCATTTCTGGGTCGTCTTCCTTTTGGTGTAATTGGCCCAAAAGCTTCGAGCTTTTTTAATGGAGATTGAGCTTGTTGTCACGTGCGACTGCTGTGGCCTGAAAGAGGATTGCACCCAATGCTATATCAGTGAAGTTAAGGCCAAATTTGAAGGGAAATGGCTATGTGGGCTCTGTTCTGAAGCTGTGAGAGACGAAGCTAAGCGAAGCAAGAAGCCATTGGTGGGCTTGGAAGAAGCTGTCAATGCCCATATGTCGTTTTGCCGTAAGTTCAAGTCTAACCCTGCCGTTCGTGTTGCTGATGGCATGAGGCTCATGCTTAGGAGGAGGTCCAGCGACATGTCGGCTTCTTCTTCTTCTTCCTCTTCTTCTAAGAAGTATGGGAGATCGGCTAGCTCCTCGCAGGTGGGTTTCGACATGTCGTCTTTGTCGCTCTGCTGATTATATTTTTGGAGACTTTTTAATTAATTAATTAACCAATTAGGGCTTCCCATGCTTTTCGCTCCCTTTTTCTTTATTATTCGAATAATATATGATTTTGAAGGCTCTTTCTTTGTACAGAAATCTATGGCCATTTTCTAATTTGCTTTGAAAATATTTTTTCTTTTTATTAGCTAAAAAAAAAAAAAAATCCTATAATTTTTAATTATTTGTTAAAATTATTAACAACAGATAATTATTTCTTTTTTTTTTATGTATATAATATATATATATATATATATATATATATTATGGAATTATTTACAATTAAATTGATCCAAATGCATAAAAATATTTGTGTGGAAAGTAATAATTGAAGCTTTAAAAAAGGCCAAAATCTTGAGCACATGGATTGTCAAATGGGTTGAAATGACAGGAAACTATTTGTTTCATATAAAGACAAAAAATAAATAAATAAATAAATAATAAAAGATTAGTAATAAGTTGAAATAAATAGGATTTTACTTTTGACTTTTGACTTTTGACTTTTTTCTTGATGAAATTATTAAGAGTGGTTGCATTATCTTTTTTTTTTAATTAATTTTATTATAACAATGAGTTGGCCTTTTGCAATAAGGTTGACCCACACAAGTGGGGCCCACCTTTAATTAAGTTTTGTAGTAGAAATTAAGAATAATCCATTTTGTCTTTCATAATATGTAATTAATTAGTTAAAGGATTTGTGATTAATCAAATGGTAATTTTATCTGTTCTTGAAATTGTGATTTAATAATTTAAAATCATAAGATAAGATTATATATGTATTGGTGACAATAATTTTAGGATTTGTTAATAAAAAATATTGTTTTATTACTTATTCTAGGTTTGAAACATAATCGGACAAAAATTAAAATTTTGATATTAAAAAAGGGTTGACTCTTGATTGGGCCGTTTACCAATGAAGCAAAAATAGGGCCCAATAGTAAAAATTCGGATCCCATATTTACAAAACTGTAATTTCTCAAAAAGTATCACCTTTGTCAATGGCTTGTTATTATTTGAAGCCCAAACTATCTTCATTTTACTTTTTTTGGCCCATTATGTTTTTTTTTTTAATTAGCTGAAAACAAAAAATTAGGATAAAGAAAAAAAAAAATTATACTTTTCATAATGGCTAAAAATTCCCTCGTGATTTTTCTTGGTTGCGGTGGTCGCAAGGACGAGCTCATGTCATGGGAGTTGTTGGAGAACATATATAAGTTTATAACAGATATTGTCCATTTTAGTCTATTACGTTTCGTCGTCAGACCTCACAATCTACCCTTTGAGGGCCAACGTCGTTATTGGTATACAGTCCGGTGTCTGACTCTAATACTTTATATAACAATCCGAGTCCGAGATCGCTCCTAGTAGATATTGTCTATTTTAACCCATTATGTATTGTCGTTAGCTTCACAGTTTTAATATATGTCTGATAGGGAGAGGTCTCCACACTATCATAAAAAATGTTTCGTTCCCGTCTCTAATTGATGATGCAGGATCTCACAGATTTTAAAATAGTTGGAGGAGATTAGGACGTGAGAAATAATTAAGGAAAAAAATACACCCATATTTAAATAATAGTAAATCTGTAAAAAAATAGATTAATAAGATAAATATTTAAGACAATAAGGATATCAAATATGAGAGCCAAGTGATTTGTAGCATAAATATGGAAGTTTTTGTATAAACTTCCTAAATTATGTAAAGATGAAACTGCATAAAATAATTAATATATTCTTTTAATAAAAATAATATGGAAAATATATTTGACTAGGTAGCCAAAAAAGATATAGATCCCACGTGGCATCGTATGTATGACCGTTGCAAATTCAAATTTCGAAACCAAATCTCTCTCATCTCGGAATAAATTTTAAAGTCTCTCTCTTTCATTCACGCTGAAAATTTGGTCATTGAGAGACGGAACCCAAAAAAGAAGCCATGAAAACGGTCCTTTCATCCTCAGCTTCTTCAAACTCAACCATCACCACCGCCGCCACCACCAACCCCGTCACCGTCGCCGGGGAAGAAGATGAGAGATCGGAAGCCCGTGACAGCTGTTACTACCCTGGCTGCCGGAAAGACGCGAATTGCAACTGCAAGATTTGCTTGGACAGTATCAACGCCACATTAGACCTAATGCCTTACAGTGTCCAGAAAAGCTCCCTCACGAAGCTCTCTGCTTCAAGACCTAATCTGGAAACCACTCCAATTTCCTTTAACCCTTCGATTTTGACCACACCGACTTCCGGTACCTCTCGGATCTTGAACTACCCTAAATTTAAATCTCCAGTGAAATTGACTTCGAGATTTAAAGCTGAGGAAGGGGAAAAAGATTCGAGTAAGTTCCGTCGGTTGGTGACGTTGATTTTTGTTATTTGCTTGATTTTTGCGGCAACTTCTGGGTTTTCATGCGCGATCGCCGCGGTTTTTCAACCGAAGCTGTCGGCGGAAATTGTTAGAACTGCGAGTAAGAAATCTCAGTTCGTGGAAGATTTGAACGGAAAATTTAGGGTTTTGCAGAGAGTGTTGCAGGAGATGATGAATGGGGAGATTTCAAATTGCAGTCACTCGAATTCATATTGGGAAATTGACCAGGTAGATTCAATCGGCTCTGGGTGGGTATAATTTCAGTCGTGTTCTTAACTTGTTCTTCGATTGCAGGAGGGAATGCTCTTAAGTTCAAAGTGTACAATGTACAAATCAGCCACAGAGGCAGTGAGCATATGGGGATGGCCTCTGCAGACTGCTGGATTGCTTCGAACAGGGTTTTCACAACGCTCATTCACAATCCTATCAGGCAGAGTTACAGAGGTAAACACAACCCCTGTTGAGTTTGATCAATGGACAGGAAAACTTAAAGAAACTCCATTGATTTGTTTGGTCTTTCTGTTTCTTAGTGGTCTGACGGAGGGATAGGCTACCTGGTTCGAGAGGCGAATACTTCTTGGGTACAGAACAAATGGGGTGCCTCGGCTGTGCACTTAGATCCTCATACATGGGTTCTTGAGTATCGACAGAGCTCATTGTTAGAGAACTCGAGCTTGAATGTGATGGCTGCAGATTTCTTCAAACATTGGATGATGAAAGTCATGAGAAGACTGAAGAACGAGGTTTGGGTGTTTTTGGATGTTGGAACCAAGTTTCATGAGATTATTACAGCCACTCGTGATTTTAAGACTCCAACATGAGGAGAAAGGAGATCATCTCATCTCTGGTGAGAAGCTTTTGAAATTTTGTTTAAATGTTTCCTTGTGTGTGTTGTGTCTTTAGGATCAAGATGTTAGTTGATGCTATCTGTAAATGTAACTTCAGAGAATCAGGTTTCTTCTATCTATTTGATGGTTTCTTTTTCTGGCAAGAGAATTGATGAACATTTAATAGACTGTATACTTACGTGAATTGGTCACCAGTAGTCTTTACAAGAACACGAACCCTCTCTGTAATGGTGAAGCTTAGTTCTGTCCCCAGTGATGATCTCCCTGCCATAAACCTTTGAGGCATGCAAATGCGTGGCCCTTCATTCATGAGGGCAGTGCCAGAGGACTAATTCGTTCTTTTCCCCTTCGTCTAAATTAGTGAGCACACAATTTGTCTTCAACTCTTGATGTAATCGCTGAAACTCATTGTCGGTCTCACAGTTTTTGACTTTAACTCGTTACGGTTTCTCGCAACGTTCATTCATAATCTTATCAAGCTCGTTATGTTTTGCCAATTTTTGATATAAGTGCCAAGTTCTTGCCTTCGCTCGTTACGTTTCGTTGCTTCACGGTTTTAAAACGCCTCTTCTAGGGAGAGGTTTCCACACCCTTATAAGATATGCTTCGTTCCCTTCTCAAACTGATGTAAGATCTCACAATCCACCTCACTTGAGACCCACCTCACTTGAGACCCAGTGTTCTCGCTGGCACACCGTTCGGTGACTAGCTCTAATACCACTGTAACAGCCCTAGCCCACCACTAGCACGTATTGTCCGTTTTTATCCGTTACATATTGTCGTTAGTCTCATGATTTTGGACAGCGGGCGATGTGCTAGCGAAGATGCTAGAACGAGCATCTCCATGCATTGCAAGAGCATTAATCATATTGTCCAAGACATTACATTTTTCTTTGGCATCTTTGTGAAGACTTCTCTCGCTCCTTCTAAACTCCCACATTTGGCATACAAGAATACCCACAAAGTTACATGTGGCCAGGGGATTCAAACTTCGCAAGAAAATTTTAAATCAAATGAATTTTACCGAATTCATCATCACTAGTAAATGCAGAGCAACGACATTAGTTTCATACCCATCAATCATGATGCTCCAAGTAACGGCATCCCTGTGAGACATTTTATCGAACACCAACCGAGCTTCCATTATCCTTCCACAGCCTGCGTACATTCTAACCAACCCCATTTCCACAAATGGGTCTGACCCAAATCCCAACTTCGACGCGAGCCCATGAATCTAGGGAATCAGAGTCGGAGCGTTCGAATTTGAAGCGGAGGATTCGATCGTGGACTTGCTTGAGAGGGAGGAGGCTGGAGGCGGCGGAGAGAGCGGCGGAGAGAGCGGTGGATCTGGTGGGGTATGTCTGAAGTTGTAGAGGAAGGATGGAGGTTGAATGGCTGAGCGCTTGCATTGTGTTTGGGTTAAGTTTCGCCCATGGTGGACGGGGAAAATGGAGCCGTGCCGGAGAACGGGAAAGTCTTCCCGCGAAATCCTCCTCTTTTTTTTTTTTTTTTTTTTTTTTTATTTGAATTTAAT
>NW_019268536.1:161203-163377 GCF_002738365.1 Cucurbita moschata
TTTTTTTTTTTTTTTTTTTTTTTTCATATTTGAATTTAATTTATTTTTTAACATGCGATTCTAAAGGAAAAGACTTTAAAATTTTAAGTTGGGCCAAAAAGCTTTACTGGTCCATAAATGTGACGAGCGAGGCCCAAGATTGTAGGCCCAAGACTGTTAGGCCCAAGATTGTAGGCCCATTAGTCTGTACCGTCCTCGGGAGAGATTTGCATCTTTACATCTCAGGTTTCACTTGCTCCGTTTAGTCGTGGTGATCGGAGCTCCGACATGGGCGAAGCTTTATTTGAACTCGAACAAGTTCTCAGGTCCAAACAGGTATTTCACTTTCCACTAAAATTCCCCCCTTCCCTTCGTCTTCCATTCTGGAATTTGCACATTATCAATCTCACTTTGAGTTCCTCTACAGCGTATATCTTAGTTTTTTGGAATTGGTTGTTGACAAGGATCTATATAGAACCCTGACGAGTCTTTTTTTCCATTTTTTATTGATTTGATTCATTGTTGAGCTCCTTTCCGGCATTAAATTAGTTCCTAGTTGAACTGCTGTACTAATTTTGGTTCGAGCGTAGAATTGCTAATCATTTACTCATCGGTTGATTGCAAGATGTGGTTTCAAGTTCTGCTGTCGAAGTTGATCCCTACGCTTTTACTTGTTTTCTTTTTTCTTCAATTTCGTTGAACTTATTACGTCTACTCATTTTTGCAACATAGAACAGCTTGACGATCGAGGAAGCGAATGTGCTCCAAACATGTAAGTCAAAGGCTGTTCGAGATTTTACATTTGGATTTCTCGTTGGCGGTGGTGTGACATGGGCAGGTATGTTGTAAAATGCGGCAGAGTTCAGCTTCCTTCATCTGAAAATATGATACAATGAGGATACCTAGAGGCCAGAGGGAGCTTTTAAATTTTCAATATTTACGTGTTTATGCCCCTAGATGCTAGAACATCAAATACTAAATAGTTTGAATCGGTGATATTCTTTAAAAGCAAGTAGTAAAGAATACGTGTGAATTTCTTGTGGATAATACTCAATTTTAAGATACCCTCAAAGGTTCTGGTTTTAAGCCCTTGGTATAAAAATCTTAAAATCTTTATTTGTGCAGGCATTGGAGTGGAAAAATCCTTCTTGGGGATTAGTGGGGAAAGCCATAACCATAATCTAAAGACTAGAGCCCTTGACACTCAAGATGTAAAAAGAAAAAAAAAAACATTTTGATGGTAGAATAACTCGTTCCCTCCTTATCAAATAAAGATAAAACCTAACTTTAGGGTTTAGGGTTTAGGGTTTAGTGATGATGTGTGCCCCATCAAAAGAAACTGTGTTGCTTTTCTAGTGTACAAGAAATAGCACACACTCGGATATATATCAGTTAAATGTTTGCGGCATCTTGAAGCTGCAATTCCCCTGCTCCCTCCTTCATTTATTCCTTTGATCACTCTTTAGTTTGCTCTGACAGGAACATGGAGGCTGAATAAATTCGTTCGGCTAAATCTTTCTGGAGGTGAGATGAACTCTCTCTCTCACACAAACACTTTTGCAAAATTAATTGCTCATTTTTAGGTTGTGTGGAAATTACTTTTCAATTCATTTATCAAGGGGATTGTATAATGGCAGGAGCTGGTGCGCTATTTGGATTAAGGAGATTTAGCAGGTCCCTAAGTTCATGCGTTGATCATATCCTTGCTCTGGATGGAAGTAGAATGCAAAAGGAGTTGGCAAATATGTAGGTCACTCGCCCTTATTAATATTGGAATTTTCTAACAGAATCATGCTAGAATCAAATCTTATTGATATCCATGAAGAACCACGTTAAATCAACACCTAAAGTTATTAGTCAGCTAAGATATCTGAATGATGTAGCCTTGATCTCTTGTTGCTGGGATCTATGAGTTAAAAACTTGTTATAGACCCTTTCGAGAGGTGGAGAGGTCGTGCGAGATTTGGGAGGAGTTGAGGTTTAATGCATCCTTCTCTAGGTCTTCTTTAATTATTATCTTCATTTGATGTTGTTGGATTTGAGTCCCTTCTCGTAGGCTGTGTTTTCTGAATCTCTTTGTTGGATTTGTTTTTTTGTATGGTTTTTTATTTTCTTTTTTGTATGGTTTTTTATTTTCTTTCATTTCGCTCAATGAAAGCTCGGTCTCTTACCAAAAAAAAAAAAAAAAAAAAAAA
>NW_019268536.1:163717-169318 GCF_002738365.1 Cucurbita moschata
AAAAAAAAAAAAAAAAAAAAAAAAAAAAAAAAAAAAAAAAAAAAAAAAAAAAAATCATTTTATATGCATGTTCTTTATTTTTTATATCTATTGCTAGAATTATTGATGTTGTCTTCCTATTTACTTTTTATGTATAATGAGCACATTAACAGAAGCCAGCAGTGCTATAATCTATTTAAATTTGACAAAGTAGGCGTCTGTGGTCACTGTTCTCGCATAGTGGCCAAGAGAATAGGTATCATAATGCCACTCAGGTGTTGCATGAGCATCAAAAATACTTTCAAGCTGGCTTAATTGGAGAAGCAAGGGGGACTAACCATAGAGTATCTTTTGGGCTTCGAGTCAGTGCTCGAGTGCTGAAGTACTTGGAAGCTGGTTTAATTAGAGAAAGAAGGGTGTTATCTACTTATATTAGTTTACTTCGACTACGAATAACTCATCAGCTTATTATTAAATATTGCCATAGTTCAGTAAATTTCAGTGATACTGATCTTGGGATCTCATACTTTTTGGATCCTATTCTTGTTGAGGATTGAGGATTACTGGGAGTGAGTCCCACATTGGTTAATTTAGTGGAAGATCATGGGTTTATAAGTGAGGAATACTATCTTCATTGGTATGAGACCTTTTGGAGAAGCCTAAAGCAAAGCCACGAGAGCTTCCACTCAAAGTGGACAATATCATACCATTGTGGAGAGTCGTGTTCGTCTAACATGGTATCAGAGTCATGCCCTAAATTTAGCCATGTCAATAGAATCCTCAAATATCGAACAAAGAATTGTGAGCCTTGAAGGTGTAGTCAAAAGTGACTAAAGTGTCGAACAAAGGGTGTACTTTGTTCAAGGGCTCAAGAGAAAGGAGTCGAGTGAGCCTTGAAGGTGTAGTCAAAAGTGACTAAAGTGTCGAACAAAGGGTGTACTTTGTTCGAGGGCTCCAGAGAAAGGAGTCGAGCCTCGATTGAGGGGAGGCTATTCGAGAGCTCCATAAGCCTCAAGGGAGGCTTATAGTGTACTTTGTTCGAGGGGAGGATTGTTGAGGATTGAGGATTATTAGGAGTGAGTCCGACATTAGTTAATTTAGTGGAAGATCATAGGTTTATAAGTGAGGAATACTATCTCCATTGGTATGAGGCCTTTTGGGGAAGCCCAAAGCAAAGCCATGAGAGCTTCCGCTCAAAGTGGACAATATCATACCATTGTAGAGAGTCCTGTTCGTCTAACAATTCTCAACTTCTGGGGTTTTATAATGTCATTACATGGTGAGTTCTCAACTTCTGGGGTTTTATAATGTCATTACATGGTGAGTTCTCTTGTAATGACCAGTAATTATTTTCTCATTGCAGTGTAGTGACGAAATATCACAATGATCCTCGTACCATGCAGCACATATCCAAGCATTTTTTTTATGAGGAAGTGTTTGACGATTCAACCTTGGACCGGCCAAAAATAAGGTGGCGTTATCGAAATTTCTTTAGTGACGATGTTGCGCATGCTCAGAGGACGCATTACAATGACCCTAAGGACAACTTGCATGGAAACCACCATGATTCATCCAACCGCGATTCCAATCCTAACCAGAGTGATTCCTATGGTGACCCTGATGACAAAGGAAATGCTTTTGAGTTCACGCCAGTCCTTGTAAGTGCAATTATTCAGTTTCTGCCCCTCTGACTAATACTTCTTCAATTTTTTTATGATTGTTTACTCAGTTTCTGCCTTTATATTTCAAAAAAGAATTGTGTGCTATACTGATCAAAACACAAGGAAATCTTGTATAATCCAAGGAGGCACCAACCTGTGCATCCCATGATTTTCATTGTGCGAATTTTTTCATTATTACATAATTGGGCATCAATTTGGGTAGAATTGATCTTAATGTTATAATAGTTACGTGGATCATAAACACTGGAATCTGAATTCAAAATTTGGATGTACAAATATCAAAAACTGTGTTCCTTCCATGCTTACGAACTTCAACTAAGCATCCTCAAAATCATGTAATTATAAATTTCCTAGAGTTGAAAAGTATTTACCAGAGATGCAAGGAAGTATCTTCATGGTTCTCCACAAGTTGCCTTGCACCAAAGGAAATTAAATGCAGTTTATTCAAATGGGATGATTCACTGGTCGTTTGTCTATCGTTTTGTCTGATTTGAACGTTTGTTATATGCAGACTAAGCCGGGCGCTGATGCTGCTACTGCAGACCCTCTAGATTACATTTTTGGTACATTGACAAGAGAAGAAGAAATTCAACACTCTAGTGCCTCTAGTCCATCACCCAAATCTCACCATCGCAGTAAAAGATACAATCGTCGGCATCGAAGACATAACCAGACAATGCCAACAGACTTTGAACATGTGTAATTTCAGGTTCTATTCATTCAAAGAAGTTTAAAGAAAAAAAAAAAAAAGGAAACTTTTCATTGAAGAAATAAAAAAAAAAGAAGACATTTTTGTACCTAATAATGCAGTTGAAGGAGGAATCTTAGACATATTTATGCACCTCGAGTGCAATGTTGTTATTTGCCAATCATAGGAAGAAAAAATGTTGTGAAATCGTTTCCACCAGGGTCTTTTATGGTTCCTGACCATTACTGAATTGATGGCCTGGATATCCAAAGAAGCCATAGCCATCCATAGTGCATGGTCTAACGGAGCACTTACAGAGACAATGATCATGAAGCAGTAGCGTGGTATTTCAGAGAACGCGGTTGTGGTTGAAGGTTGGAAACTCCAATCTCTTTTCCATTTGCTCAATTTTCTAATCTTTGTTTTTTCAGAACGTGTGGCGTGATGAAGGTCCTACACAAGCAAGACGACTAGGAATACGCGTCAAGATGGTAAATGCCTCTGTTGTCTTACCTTTAATCCTATAATAACCAACTAGAAGCTTCATGATTCTTTCCCCCTTTTTTTAGTGGTTCTGGTTGAAAGATACAAACCCATTAACTATGACATAACCAACGTTTTTTTCTCTCATTTTTTGTGGTGGGGGTGTGGGGGAGCTTAGATGAGATGCTTTTTGTTAGTACCCATCCCTTTTAATCTTGTTATTTTGTGGTCAAAATCTTTGTTGGGTTCTGAGACTGAACAATGGAAAGAAAAAGGGGTGATTTTAAAATCAAAATTGAAGCTTTTTATCAATTTGGGATCTTAAGCTTGATTGCAGCCCATAATCCCTACTATTTTCTCCTCTTTTTAATTCAAACCTAAGGCTTCAATCGTTCGAGTTTGGCATGTAGATGTAAATATTGTAGATATAAGAATTTATTGTTCTCTCTTTTTGAAGAACAATTTTTTCTTTTTGTAACATTTTTGTTAAACAAGGTTGGAATGTTACTTATGGATCATTATTCCTGTGGACGATGGTTTGATTGCTAAAATTTTGTTGATTTAAAGTAAAGTTCGGCTCCTGAATTGACCGATATTTTATCAATATTTTTAAAAAAGAATGAAACTTTTAAGTTTTTGTTTATTTGATTCTAAACATTAAAAAATGTCTAAAACTTTAAAAATTTTGTCCCATATAAACTTTAAGCTCTTGGTTCAGTCGGTCTTTCATCTTTCAGTTTTGTATTTAATAAATTTATGACATATTCAATTTTGTCAAGAATACATAAAAAAAAGAATAATTGATCTGTTATCTAAATATTTTAATTTTAGTTTAATAATAGACACAAGGGAAAGTTTACAGTTTTTAAATTTTAGAAAATATAAAATTCAAAAATTTATTACATGAACCTATTAAATAAATTTTAATAGAAAGATAATGGATTTTATTGTAATTTAACTTTTATTTTTTACCATAAGACGTTAAGTACTATAAATATTAAAGTTGAAAAACTTAATTATTATAAATTGTAAAAACCTTAATTATATGAATTTTAAATTCTCTCAATAAAGGAAATATAAGCGAAGGTATAAAATTTGAATAAACATAAATTTTATACAGAAGTTATCCACCTGTAATTTGCCGACTTTGTAATTTCGTCAAAATTAAAGGTTGAATATAGAAATTAAAAATTTTAATATAAATAAATAAATAAAACTTTCCCTTCCTTATGTGCTGAGCGATTCTCTCCGGTCTTCATCTCCTTCCTCAAATGCCTTTCTCCTTCCTTCCTTTCGATTCCATCTCTCAATTCTCTGAAATCCCTCGATGAATTTATTCCCTTTTTCAGTCCCCATTTCCGAAGATTAGGGTTCTTATACCAATTCCGTTTCTATTTTGTTTTCACTCAAACAAATTCGTTTGATTTCTCTATGATTCTCCCCTTCCCTTCTCTCAACGCCAATTCCATCCAGATTTCTAGGGCATCTTTGATTTCCCTATTGATTTTGGTTCTGGCCCTCGTCGCCTCTTCAGAACCCATTGCGAGTGTCGAGGAGCTCGAAATCAACACCACCACCGCCATGAAGGTCCACCCATTGCCAAGGAAGCGCAATATCGCCGTTCGGAATAACCCCAATTCGAGAAACTCCCTCGAAGATCAATCCCTTCTGAACCACAAGAAACTCAGGAGATTACCTCATGTCTTCAGTCGAGTCCTCGAGCTTCCTTTTCGATCTGATGCAGATGTTTTGGTTGAGGAGAATCCTGATTGTTTCCGATTCATTGCTGAAACTGACGGTGACATAAGCGATGGAGTTAGGGCTCATGCTGTGGAAATCCATCCAGGGGTTATTAAGATCGTTGTCCGGGAAACTGCGTCGTTGGAAATGACAATGGATGAGCTCGAATTGGACATGTGGAGGTTCCGGCTACCGGAGACGACGCGTCCAGAGCTTGCGAGTGCGGCGTTTGTTGATGGAGAGCTTATAGTTACTGTTCCAAAGGGGAATGAGGAGAATTCTGATGATGGTGGAGGAGATATCTGGGGAGATGAAATGGAAGGTCGGCTTGTTCTTGTACAGTAATTTAATCCTTACCCTTTTTTCGTTTTTGTACTAACTGTTGAAAATTTCCTTCTTCAACATTATTATATGTCGTTCCAGATTTCCTGTTAGCTTCCCTTGTTGAATCTCTGTTTATCCCTTGTCTCAAACATAAACATAGAACTTAAAAACGTAATACTCAACTCTTTTGAACTCCTTTTCCTCTCTCACCATTATTATAACCTGATTTCAAATTTGGGCTTTCTTTTAGGCTAATGTTTATATCAGAATTGTTATCTGTTGGGTTGAATGAAAACAACTGATAACTGGTGGGATGGTTAAGATAAGAAGCTGTTTTCATACTCTCTTCCTTTGCTTTCATTTCTTAATGGCCTGTATACTGTTCCTGAGGGTTGATTGTTGCTTTAGTGGTTTAGCCATTTTGTATTATATTTCCATTGCGTGTACCTCGAACAATTGTCCTTCTATGTGATTCCGAAAGTATTGCTTCTTTTTCTTGTTCATTTATGGGTCCCTATGTGTGGCCATGGGCTCCTTACTTTTCATGCGGCACTTTTCATGCTAGCTAGCCATAGATACCGTAAAACCTTCTTTTAAGCCCTTTTTCATATCTGCCACGTTTAAGTTGACCAATTTTTATTCCTAAATCCCAAGTGTTTGCTTATTCTCATTCCTTAGATCTCCTTTTTTTTTTTTTTTTTTTTT
>NW_019268536.1:170478-203602 GCF_002738365.1 Cucurbita moschata
TTTTTTTTTTTTTTTTTTTTTTTTTTTTTTTTTTTTTTTTTTTTTTTTTTTTTTTTTTTTTTTTTTTTTTTTTTTTTTTTTTTTTCGAATCTTTATGGGTCATGTTTGGTGTTGCTTTATTAGCCGATGGAAACTCATAGGTTTTTGGTGTTCAGGTTAATGATTCACTTTCTAGATTTTCTTAGATCGTCTTAGATCGAACCTGTGAATTTAGGTATTTAACCTTTCGACTTCTTAATTGATAATATGTATTTGTTGAATTATGATCAAATCGACAACTTTAACTTTAAGAAATATAAAGATTAAATATTTTGTGACTTAGTTTTATACAGTATGATACTTAAGTGGATTGTGCATCCTCTATCCTCCTCCAACCCATGAGAGGTACCATCCGTGTAGTAGTTTCAATATTGAAGAAGCATCTAATATATCTTTTCGAATAGAAGATGCAAAGACCCGACTACTTCATTGTCAATTTTCTCATGTCAATAAATAATACAAATTTTTTAGCTAAGTTATCTGGTTACAAATTTATAGTTCAGTTATCTTTCCCCCTAGGCAAGTAGATTATTGTGAAATTGGAGAATTTTGAGTGTCTTATTTTGACACAGATTCTATATTCAGTCATTAAAATTAAATGTGCTCGTCTCTATATACAATATGACAAACAAAAGCCCAAAAGAGTTATTGTTGTACCATGTGGCTGACCATATGAATCAGGCGTTGATCCCAACTTTCGTCATAGTACTTTTGGACGTGGAATGACTGCATCGCTGTGGCCTACAATCCCATTATTAAAACTTAATTATTAAGAGGACGACTTCACAAGTTTGTATTTACATAAAAGAAGCACATAATCTCGCATATTTAGACTATACAAATCTAATTTGCGAACCAAACACATCATTCAATACTTTGGCAGAAACCACTTGTATTATCTTATCACGATCATTCTTCATTATGAATAAAAATGGGGGGTTTAGATTTGTTCTATAAATATAGTAGGATCCAGTAACTAAGTTCATCTCAGCACAACATCAGATTTCCCTGGCTTCATATTCGGTTTAGTTTTAGTCTATCAAATTTAAACAAAATAAGGAGGCTATGGAGGCATTTTCTGAGACTTTATTGGTGGCCAAGTAACTAATCAGAAGGCCTAGAATAAAAAGGGGGGGAAAAGATACCAAAACTATTCGTATTTTCGATTAAATAACCAAAAAAATATATATTAATATTGTACTCGTTGATGGGGAAAAACTTTGCATCATCACTACGGTCTCAAAGAACAGCTGCAAAATACTTTAGTAAGGATGAAAAGCCAAATAACAAAGAAAGTAGCCGACCTTTTTTGTCGTGAACAGAAGAAAGTCATTCACACGTCAACTGTCAACAGTAGGTCCCAAAATCATCATCATCATCATCATCATCCTGATAAATAAAATGGCGGTTTCACCACATTCCACTAAGCTTCCTTTCTATGTAATAAATGGAATTGACTTTTCTTTTATTTTAGGGGGCCTCAAATATGTTCTAATTTTAGCACTGTAATCAGAAGAAAGTACCTCTTCTGCATGTAGTGACAAGAAGCCTGAACCAGACAGACAGGATCCTCTATTAAGCTCCACAGAAGCCACTAAAACCAAATCCGTCAAGCAACCAACGGGGGCGAGGAAGTTTATCTGAGAAGAGGTCCAATATTCTTGAGAATTCAAAACATAAATAATCGTTTCCAGAGAGTTCAAGCGAGAAAGATCGTTAGTTGGTTTAAAGTATCTATCCTAGAGCAATGCTTGTTTCTAATTCTCATTTGTTCATCCATTCAATATATAAGTAATAAAGACATCAAACAGGAGAAGAACAGACAGTTTGATCAGTAGAGAATTTAAAATGTATCGTGTTGAGAAATTGATATGAAGGCCTACCGTGAAAACTCATTGTAGAGGGTTGAACACAAGGCACCAAAATATCTCTAATCTAAACTCTTTCCGGCAACTCCACAACTGCATAGTTTCAGTATCTTGCTTACTGAATCCAGCTATCCTCATAAACCAACCAAGTAAAATCTACTTGCGAAGTAGAAATGATTTCTCGATATCATACACTCAGCCTCGTGAAGCCATATAATAAACAGTAATAACAAACTATTAAAGTCCACATAAGGCTAAAAGAACCAACAGAGTTCAGTGAACTTTTGTGCGGCATCATAATGGCCTAAGGCGTCCGTGTATCTACTCAACATCCAAATCGAAGTCCTCCTTGAGGATATCTTTAGGAGTCATTCCAAATCCATCAGCAACCTTTTCCATTCTCTTGAGCCTTTTAACTTCTCGTTTTATTTGATCCACTCTGTTTGTTACATTATCCAGGAAAACATTTTGTCCTGTTGACGATGATTGATGTCCAAGTTCAATTTGCTCCTTGTCAAGTTGCTGAAAGAGATTATGTAGATAATTTTTATGTGATAGAAGCTTTTCTTCTGCTAAATTATACTCAAACTCTTGTGATCTTTTCAGTGCCTGCAGAACCTGATCAATCTCATTTTCAAGTTTTAGGGACTCAATCCAATGATCAAAAGGAGTGGGCATAGTCCACTCTGAGCTGATAATGGAGTCAGAATTGTCATGAGAACCTTGTGTAGAATCAGCATTATCAGGTGCATCTGTGCATAAAATACCAAAATATTTTTTTTAATAAGCGTGTACAAAATCATTCTCCTAACAGGCAAGAATATGAAAGATTGATGGTGTAAATGATGGTGAACATACAAGATATTTGACAGATTATATAATTAACCACTTGACGTTGTTCTTCAGAAGAGTTTGCTCGAGTATGTAGAATAATCAGACCCTACTTTCATGTGATGAGATCTTTCTCCAAAGTTATCCAGGATTTGAAGAAAAGTTACCAGTGAAATTAGATAAGACCCTAGTAAATAGAATTACAATTCTCAGGCTTATACTGCTGAGGGAACTTAACCGCGCTATTTGATTTGAAGATAAATTACCAGTGCAATTGGCTGAGCTGTCTTCCTCCATCTTCCAAACCTCTTCCAAGCAAGTCCCAGATTTAAGCTGACGTAAGCATTCAAAGTCAAATAGCATGGTAAAGTTTCGAAAGCAGCACAAGACTAAGAAATTGTAAAATTATTTAAGTTGTAGAATTTATCAGCTTTACCTTCGCAATATTCAATTTAAGATGTCTTAGCAACTCCTTTGCTCTCATTTTGCGAGAACCACGCAAAATGCATAAACCAAGACTTAAGATCTCCCCAATATCATCACGACAGTCAGTTGATTGACATAACTGCAAAAATCTTTCAACATGTGAGACCAAATCCGTTCTGGCATCACAACGACGACAATAATACTCAGCATCCAATCCAATGATTCCTCCAACAGTCCCAGCCATATACGATTTAAGACCACATTTTATATGAGCATGATGTCCACAAATATAACCATCAACCACCATTGCTTTACACTTTATGAAGCTACAACTTTCCATGGTCGTGTCTATAATCTTGCTGCAAAGTATACAGCAGCAATCACGGCAAAACCGAGGTTCACTGCAGCAAATATCACAGGACATTGATTTTAATAAAGATGGATTTTCTGCAACAGATAAACTATTACAGTTTTTATTTCCCGCCTTGCAAACCACCCTATCAATCTGGGAATCAGATGCTGAGCATTCTTCAGTCTCTTTTGAGGGCAAAGGGCATGAAATTTGTTGTATTCGATGACCTAAATAAGATAAAACTGTAAAATAAGGATCTTTAAAAAAACAATATAACAATTATTAAGAAAGCAATCAAAAGCCAAAAAAAGGTACTCAATGAAAGTACGATGTGAGCTAACTAACACATACACTCATGTTGATTTTATTTTAATGATATAGAAACTATTATGTAGAACAATGCTGTTGTCGAAATGACAGTAGAACTTCAACAGATCCCACTGAGGTACAGACCATTTAGTTGGATTTTGTCAAACTCCAAAAAAAAAAAATCAGAATCTGGAGTCCTAACCTGTCAAGCTTGTTAGCCATTGCCTCAACAAAAATGAACCAACCAACAAATAAGATCTAAATTCTGATAAAAAAGGAAGGAAAGACAATGGTTTCAGAGACACTGGAACTAAAATATTAGGTGCAATCATCCAACCAAAAGAATTTATCATAAGTTTCCCGTAACAAGAAAGACAAATTTAATGCAACATAAATTCAATGCAGTACATAAGCATCAGAAACCCTTTCAATTAAGACAACTATTTCAATGTTAGGAGTATTTTGGCTTTAATAGGCATTCACTTCAACCAACAGAGCAGTCATTTCAGAAACGTGGCAAGACAAGAATGCTAGAACTGATATATATATAATAAAGTTAATGGGGCTACAACAGCTAAATTTCCAGTAGGATGAGAAGAGCAAAAAATTTCTTAGGCCAACCTTGTGCTAAAGAAGACTTCTTTGCTGGTATCTTCCAGCTGAATGAGGCAAAAAATGCATCAACGTCCGCATTAGGGAACTCAGACTGGATATATCTTTCAACTGAAAGCCTGCTTGCAAAACTATGCCCTCTACGAGATGAGTTCCCAGAAACACCAATTCCACGAGGAGAATAAAGGTATCTATCCTGAAAATGACCAGTTATAGCAACCCTCCTTCCCACCCTCCAACTCCAGTTATCACCAAGATTGGGCCAATTTTCAGGAGCATATGGCAAGCCCTCCCCAGATTCATCTTGAGAAACTGGCCTCAGGGTAAGATTATTTTTATTTTCCTTAGGTCTGCAGCCATTAATATCCCCAAGAACTTCAGTCTCCACAGGATCCCCTGACATCTAACAATCAGTGACGAACAAACCTATAAGCCTGCCATACTTTCTTTTCTAATGAATATAAACATAGGTAATACTATGAACATGTATCATTAGAGACTGTCAACTCATGAGGTAAAACCACACAGATAGCTCCCAACTCTCAAGATCAAATTCCAGAACAAACAAAATGTATTAAGAGGGATGGAGAGAGAGAGCTAAAGAAAAAGAAAGTTATAGGAATATGATACCATAGATTTGGAAGACTTTGTTTGACAGGTAGGAACAAAATTAAAAAATTTGTTTAATTGTTTACTTGCTACAAAAAAAATTATCTTATATAGTTTTTATTAAATTTATTGACAATATTTGTTTAACAAATTACTTCACATACTTACACCCAAAGGCTTGAACATGGTCATATTAAGACAGACTTTTCTACATAGAATGGGGGACAATCGTAATGAAAGACAAACAACTTCTGTTCTGCTAACTCGAAGCCATAAGCAGTTCTTCATAAATGTATTAATGGGCTTCTATAACTCACCATCCATGCTAGAAGTAAACTGAGCCCCTTATTCATATTTCCGTTTCTCATTTTCAGTTACTTGATTTCAAATTCGTAAGAATGTACACCTCGATATTTCTTTCTTCTCATTCTTAAAAAACGTTGTTGGAAACAAAAAGATATAGTTCCCTTGTTGTGTCTTATATCCCGTTTCTAAAAAACATAAATAGAAGCATCAATATGTCATCTTTACTTCAAACTTCCACATTAAATACTAAAAAATAAACTATTGAGATAATAATTGTGATATTTCTCATGTGAAAAATTTTAGTTCTCCTAATTTAAACTTTGAGATAACAAAACAAATGATTTCCATGTATTAAACATTTCATATTCTACAATAAAGAAAGAGAAAATAATAACAATAATAACCAAGAACGCTCTTTTTTTTATTTTTCTTCTAAATTATGAAACGAGAAACTACCAAACCGGCACTAAATAGTTAACTGCCCCTAATTCTGCAAAAGATGATTTTCTAATCAACGAAGGTCATCAAGATCATAAAGCTCACCTCGAAGAACTTAATCAGACATCCAGAGAACTTTAGGGTTCGCACTGTCTAGCAGTCATAAATTTATCTGCAAAACACGGAGAAAACTAAGGAAATGCAATACAGAAGAGCCTGAAGCGGGAAGTGAATCAGGATTGAAAGCAGCATAATCATAACGAAACAGTACTCACACTGGGAAGTAAGAAGGAGAAAGCAGAGAGATTAAGCAGAGAAATATTTTCGCGGGAATGAGAAAAAAATGCAGCAGAAGAACACAGCACGAAGCATCGGAAGTCGAGTAATAGATTCCTACCTCCACGCAACGGAAAGAGAAAGGAGGCTCCACGCCTTTCATGGACCGCCAAAGTACTGGGCCATAAGGCCCAATTCCATGGGTCCAACCGCACGCAGCGGAAAGAGAAAGGAGGCTCCACGCCTTTCATGGGCCGCTAAAGTCTGGGCCTCAAGGCCCAATTCGATGGGTCCAACCGCCATGCAACGGAAAGAGAAAGGAGGCTCCACACCATTCATGGACCGCTAATTACTGGGCCTGGAGGCCCAATTAGATGGGTCCAACCGCCACTTAAGAATTTGTATGGCCCGCTAAAGTACTGGGCCTGAAGGCCCAATTCGATGGGTCCAACCGCCACGCCAGAATTTGTACGGTAATAACCGACATGAGATTTTTATTTATATATATATATTCAAATGATTGAGATGATTCCATGGCTTCTCGAATTCCCGCCAAATCCAACTGAAGCAGAGTAACTTCATAGAGGATGATTCTCCAATGGAGCATGAAACCTCGAAAGCTTCTCGTGATTGGAAGAACCAGACAGTAAAATTGCCCTCTCTGGCTCTTCTTCTTCTTCTTCATTCGGATTTATACAGATCATGACCTTCGCAGTAGTCAACCATGCCGTTTCTTTCGCCGAATTCGCTCGCTTCACTGGTCGAATTCGCCTTATCTATTCGTTCTTCTCTTCTCGGCCGAGTCGCCCATGCCCAGATTCTCAAAACCCTAAAAACCCCTTTTCCAGCCTTCCTCTACAACCATCTCGTGAACATGTACGCCAAACTTGACCAGCTTAACTCGGCTGAACTCATCCTCGAACTTGCCCCTTGCCGCTCCGTCGTCACTTGGACCTCTCTCATCGCCGGCTCCGTCCAAAACGGCCGTTTTGCTTCTGCTCTGCTTCACTTCTCCGACATGCTTAGTGACTGTGTTCGACCCAATGACTTCACCTTCCCTTGCGTTTTCAAAGCCTCCACTGGCCTTCGCATGGCCATGACAGGCAAACAGGTACACGCACTTGCGGTTAAGGAGGGATTAATAAATGATGTATTCGTCGGGTGCAGTGCCTTCGATATGTACAGCAAATTGGGCCTTCTTGATGACGCATACAAGCTGTTTGTTGAAATGCCTCATCGAAACCTCGAGACGTGGAACGCGTATATATCCAATTCAGTGCTCCATGGGCGACCTGAAGACTCTGCCATTGCGTTTATTGAGTTACTACGAGCTGGTGGAAAGCCAGATTCCATTACGTTTTGTGCTTTTCTCAATGCGTGTTCAGACAAACTAGGCTTGGAGCCTGGGTGTCAACTACATGGGTTCATTATTCGAAGTGGGTGTGGGCAGAATGTCTCTATTTCAAATGGATTGATTGATTTTTATGGGAAATGTGGGGAGGTTGTATGTTCTGAGGTGATCTTTGACAGAATGGGAGAGCGGAACAGCGTATCTTGGTCCTCCTTGATAGCTGCTTACGTTCAAAACAACGAGGAAGAGAAGGCTTGCTGCTTATTCTTGCGAGCTAGGAAAGAAGATATCAAACCAACTGATTTTATGGTATCAAGTGTGCTTTGTGCTTCTGCTGGACTTTCAGAAATCGAGTTGGGAAGATCAGTTCAAGCACTGGCCGTCAAGGCTTGTGTAGATGAGAACATCTTTGTTGGAAGTGCACTGGTTGACATGTATGGAAAATGTGGAAGTATTGACAAAGCAGAGCAAGCCTTCAATGAGATGCCAGAGAGAAACTTGGTGTCTTGGAATGCATTATTGGGCGGATACGCGCATCAAGGATATGCAGACAAGGCCGTGGCATTGCTCAAGGACATGGCATCGGTCGAAGGCATAGCACCCAGCTATGTAAGTTTGGTCTGTGCATTATCAGCTTGCAGTAGAGCAGGAGATTTGAAGACGGGGATGCAGATTTTTGAGTCCATGAAAGCAAGATACGGTATAGAACCAGGGCCGGAGCATTATGCTTGCTTGGTAGATCTATTTGGGCGTGCTGGAATGGTGGAATGTGCGTATGATTTTATAAGGCGCATGCCATTTCCTCCCACAATCTCAATCTGGGGTGCTCTGTTGGGGGCTTGTCGAATGCATGGGAAGCCAGAGTTGGGAAAGTTGGCCGCTGAGAAGCTGTTTGAACTTGATCCAAAAGACTCTGGAAACCACGTTGTGCTGTCCAATATGCTTGCTGCAACTAGCAGGTAAACCCAGTTTCAAATTCACATATATTATTAATTTCCTAAGATCATAGAATTTCAAAGACAAAACTTCTTACTTCGGTACTAAATTACCATTAACCTAAAAATTTGTACTTAATCTTTAACAATCTTCAAGACTTAGATCTCTCAATTCTATGGTGGGGATGAATTCAGGTGGGAAGAAGTGACGGTCATACGTAATGAGATGAAAGAAGTAGGGATCAAAAAGGGAGCTGGATTCAGTTGGATAACAGTAAACAGCAGAATTCATATATTCCAGGCGAAAGACAAAAGCTATGAGAAGGACTCTGAACTTCAGGATATGCTGGGGAAACTGAGGAAGGAGATGCAGGAAGCTGCTGGTAGCATTGCAGACGCCAATTATGCTCTTTTTGAAGCGTAGAATTAACCAAATTTGGCTGCCACCATCACAGCAATTCCCTTGTTGTCGGCGCCATTGCGTATCACTTGCTGCAGGTATGAAATCATCCCTAGTGATCAATCAAGAATCTGCAATGATATTTATTTTTCTAGAGACTCTTTGAAAAGTTACCATTTTTCCCCTCTGTATCTTTTCAAACTATCTCATTGTGAACTCTAATTGTTAAAATTATGAGCTTCCAATCCTTCTACCTGATTGTCTTTCAATTTTTTTTTTCTCTCTCTCTCTTTTTGTCTTTCTTATGCAGTAGAATAATTAACCCATTAAGTAACCAAATTATAGAAACTAGTTGAAAATTTTTAGATCATATGTAAGCCTGAGGTGCAGGGAAGAAACACATACAACCCAAAAGCTTATAAGTTTGACAAATTTTCGATATCAACCTCGTCAGATTTGAGAATACTTTGCTTCAATACCAATAAATTTCCAGAAACTGCCATCTTTACCCAAAACTTAGCCAAGTCTCAAGCACTCCGTTCTGTTGAAGATTGTTGGAAGGGAATTCACGTTGACTAATTAAGAGAATGATCATGAGTTTGTAAGGACTACATCTTCATTAGAATGAGGTCTTTGGAATGAACAAAAGTCCAAAGAAAAGTCACGAGAGCATGGACAATATCATACCATCGTGGAGAATCGAGTTTTCTCCCGCTCACCATCTGTAAGTAAAATCATCGAATCACCATCCTTCCAGTAGCGAACCGCAAAATCCAGCCTCCATCGCAGAAAGGAACTTCCCCTAGTTTTTGAATTTGTGTGGAAATCATGAGTCAGGAGCAGCCATCCAGGGCCGAAGAACAGCAGCAGCCTCGTCGGAGTGACGATAATGAGCGGCAGGAATCCATCCGTTTTCAACGTCTCCAGCTCAACTATGTCCTAACGGTATCAGTACTTCATATCTAAACCCCATCAAATGGCATTCAATTTTGAAACCAAATTTTACTTAACCGGACGATATTAGTTTCATTTCACTTTTTCTGATTTGAGCAGCAGCTGATATCACTGGATCCTTACCTTTCTATCTGAACAGGGCGCAACCGAAAAACTGGCGACAGACAAGCCAGTGAGCAGGCAGGATGCAGAAGGGGTGGTGAGCGCAGAGCCGAGGAACAATCCAAACCTGACAACCCACACAGGTGGGGTGGCGGCCTCCATCACCGCCGCCGCAAGACTCAGTGAGAGCGGCACAAATATATGAAAACAGCTCAACTGAACTGTAAGTTTTGAGTTGTGTTTTTGGTAATAAAGTGTATGATTTGATCTGGAATTTTTTGTTGTTCTGAGACCGTTATTTGTGTCCTTAAAACTAAAATTCTGGTAGACAAAAAAACAGCTTTTATTTTGCCCCCTTGTTCTTCTTTTCCTGTTGCTCACTGTTCACTGTGGAGTCAGGTTCTTTTGTTTATATTTTAAACTTTTTCTCTTACAAATATATTTTATTGGCTCATTTATTTTCTATATTTTGAGAGAGTATATTAAAAACAAAAATGTTTTCATCTCTATTACCCTCTAATTATGTAAAGTTTTTTTTTTTTTTTTTTTTTTTTTTTCCTTTTGTTTTCTGATTGTTGTTTAGGGCTGATATTTACTTGAGAGAGGCCGTAGGGATTTCATTTCTTCAGTGATAGTTTGCTCCAGTTGCCACATTCTTGTTGATTATTCTTATTTGATTCAAGCGCTCCGAAGCAGTGTTAAATATAAAGCCTCTCATTCATATTCATTTCCATATTGTAAAGTATAACTAACTCTATTCAAAAGTTACCTCTGATTTGGCTTGTTCTGTTCATCTCAATCTCATTTTTTGACTACTAATTGATGCCACAAAATAACTCAATTCTCTGATGCTAACATTTGTTTCTCTCTCTGTCTTTCTAATCTTTTCAGGTTTCAATCATTGACAGAAGTTTTGTAGAATTGAAAGATATTTGACTCAGTCAAGCTTGCTTGCTGTTGCGGCAGTGCTGTCTGCTTGCTCATGCTGCTGGTAGTAAAACTGGGTCAAGTATGTCTCACACTGCCACAATATCATTTATTACTCCTAACCTAATTGCAGTANTGGAAGCCAGATTTTACCGTTTCAGGTGAGAAATATGGAGCTTACATTACAAACAACCCTTCAATCAATAACAAAGGAGAGTGAAATGATGTAACAGTTCAAGTCTATTATTAGTAGATATTATCTATTTTGACCCGTATGGACGTCAGTCTCACAATTTTAAACACGTCTGGTAGAGAGAAGTTTTCACACTCTTGTAAAGGATGTTTCGTTCCCCTTTCAAACCAATGTGGAATCTCATAATGATTGGAGAGGGAAAGAAAACATTCTTTGTAAATGACTTGGGTTGGTAGACAACACAAAAAATGTCGAGACAATCATGTGTCAAATTTGAATACTATACATGGGGCGTTGCATTTGACTTATCGATCAGATGTATATGTTTGAATCAATTGATATATGCTTAAGTTATCATAAAATATAGACACAACACATTACACGATTCCATTCTTTTGGTACCAGCTACTACTAACACAATAATTTAAAAAAACTAAATTTATGATACAGAGTCAATAAATAATCCAACCCAAAGGCTTTAAAGAGTCTGAAAAAGTAGATTATCCAAATATATATATAAATAAATATTACATATGACAACATTTATTTCTATTTTTGCATGCTTTTTGTCTTACAAAACTTTGATAAAAATGCACCTAAAAAAACCATAGTTTTTATAATTTAATTTACTTTGGCTGACCTTATTTTGGGCCCCACTTTGGCTTTTCCCATTTATCACCACACACAAATACCATATAATCCCCCTTTTCCTCTCTCTCTCTCCTACAATTTTCTCTTCCATTCCCCACTTTCCTCTCTCTAAAAACATGTCCACTCTCAAGAAAAACAATTTCCATCTCTGGTTCTCAAAGCTCCGCTGCTTTCCGGCCGCCGTGAAACCCTCATCGACGCCGCACATGCCCAACAAAAAACCCCTTTTCATTACCCACCTGGAAAACTCAGACAACTCCTCTACTTCCACCGCTGCTGATGATGGGTTTTTCTCCGACGACTCCACTTCCGATTCCGACGCCGTCCCCGACTTCTCCGCCGCCGTCGCTTCCCATCGCTTCTTCTTCTCCTCACCTGGCTGCTCCAACTCCATCTTCGACTCTTCTCCCGAAACCCATCACGGCGCTGCCGTGCACGGCGGCGTCAAGGTTCGGAAGGTTTCTATAGACCCATTTATCGATTTTAGAGCTTCAATGCAGGAGATGGTCGAAGCAAGAGATCAGCCAGTGGACGTCCGGCGAGACTGGCAGTATCTACAAGAGCTTCTACTCTGTTATCTCCAAATCAACCCCATTGATACCCACAAGTTTATATTAAGAGCTTTCTCCGACCTCGTCGTTTCTTTACTGGAATCATCACCGGAATCACCCTCCAACCACCATCTCCGGCAGCACAATATGAACTCAAACAGCTGGTTAGTCCAATAACAACAATATCATCTACACCAATTCCACTCCCGACAAGGTCAGAGGAAGCTCAAAGGAAAATCCTCGTACAAATTGGCGATCCATGTGTAGGCAAGTATTTCATTTTCTTTCTTGTTTTAAGGGATCAAAACAAGAAACATGTTATAAGAACCAAATGATTTCATAATCATAAGGGTTTATTATTTGTTTGGATGTTCATGTTCTTGAAAGTGAAAATGGGTCGGCTTTTTTTCATCTCCTTTATGCAGGGGAAAGCTTAGTAGTTGGTGAAAGTTGCAATGTTGATTCAAAGAAGACAAAACAAAATATGGGTTTGGATGATCACACACACACGGAATCAAGGAAAGCGTGGGATATGCAACAAAAGAGAGAGAATATTGCGTTTACTGTTTGGTTGGTGGAAGAGAAAATGAAGGAAAAGAAAAGAAAAGAAAGGAAAGGAAAAAAAGGGGTTTTTTTTTTTCTTTTGTTTTGGTACATAATTGCTGACAAAAGGGAGCCAGAAGGGTTGGTTTATTGTCCTTAGAGACAGAGAAGAAGAGAGAAAGGGAGAAGGGTTGGGAGTGGTCCTCTTAAGTTCATGTTTGGTGATGACATAAATGCTTGTAAATTAATGGCGTTTGCAGTGTGGAAGAAGGGCTAAGAGCTGAAACACAACCTTTATTTTTAATTTGAATTTAAGATATAAGGAGTTTGTGGGGTATGGAGAAGTTTTGTTTTTTTTGTTTGTTTTTTGGTTCATTTGGGAGAGGAAAGGAATGGTTTTGAATGGTGTATGTTCATAGTGTTCATCTTTTTTCATGGAAATTATTTTGGTTTGGTTCACAATTGAATTGTGTTCATCTTTTATGAGTTATATGACCCACATGTTTTGCTACTTAATGTGTTGGGGTTTTATTTAATGATAATTAGTTCAAATGTTTTTTTTTTTTTTTGGTTGGATGATATTTATTATAATAATAGTAACAATAAATTCAATTTATTGAAAATTTATTTGGAAAAATTTAAGATATCTTATTTTAGAAAAAAAAATACATTTTGTTTCATATAATAAATTAATTTCCGTTTGTAAGGTTGACTTATTTACATATAAAAATTAAATCAACCATTAATAGATATTCTTTTCTTTAGGTTTTTCTTCTAAAATGTGTCTACTAAGGAAAGACTTCCACACTAATGTTTTGTTTTCCTTTCC
Source organism: Cucurbita moschata (assembly GCF_002738365.1). Taxonomy (NCBI): domain Eukaryota; kingdom Viridiplantae; phylum Streptophyta; class Magnoliopsida; order Cucurbitales; family Cucurbitaceae; genus Cucurbita; species Cucurbita moschata. The sequence goes on from NW_019268536.1 coordinate 183,981, forward strand.
AACCAATCTGGGATCCGTTTAAACTATAAAAATAATTTATAGGTACTATTTTGACGTATATTAGAAATAAAAAAGAATCTATCAATATTCCATATTTATAGGCAAATGGGATAGGAATCCAAAAAAGTAAAAGAGAAAATACACTAAACCAACCATTTTTTTTTATACCCAAAAGCATTTATAAAAAGAATACTAATAAAAAAAAAAACACTTTTTGATTGTTGTTTGAACTTTCAATTTCATCGTTTTACACCTTAAAATTGAAGGAAGGGTAAAAAACGCAATACTTATTTACGTTTTAAGGTAAAATTTGATGAAATTAAAAGTTTAGAATCTCCATTTATATACATGCACATAAGATAAGTTGACAATTGATAACTATTGTTTTAGGATAAAATATGAATGATGAAAAGGTAAATAAAGTAGATTAAAAAAAATCTTACCAAAATTAGCTAGAAGTTCATCCCACAGCCTTTATTAATTTGTATACTTCCCAAGGAGATTCTCCATCTCCTTTTTACCATACCAAAGTTCACTTTAATGCTTTTGATTTTATAACGTTCAAAAGTATAAATCATTATCTATAAGGAAAACACACAAAAGCTAATTTACCTATATATATATATATATATATATATATATATTTATTTATTTATTTATTTATTTATGGGTAGAAGCTACAAAGTAATTAATTTTACCCATGATCAACTATAGGTAATTAATTACTTATCCAAAGGTAATTTTCCCAATGATAAATATTTAACCAATCCACACATTATATACTTAGAGCTACAAAAGTAGGGTGGTAGCTGTGATAAACCCAAGACAATGAGAGCGAGAGAGAGAGACAAGGGAAAAGTGGATCCAAACAGAGATTCCAAGAGGCATCTAAAAACAAATAACACATTCTTTTAGTACTTTTATGCAATTTTTTATTTTTATTTTTTTATTTTTGGTCTTCTTTTAAGTGTACCATTCCCATTTTTCTCTCAATTAATTTACCCTTTTATTTGGTGGCTCAATACTTCATTCATCTCAAGGTAGATTGAGAGGGTATTTAATAACCTTAACTACTAACACAACTTAATTAGTCTTTAATTAATCTCAATTTCACTTGCCTAAAACTAAACCACCTGTAATCTTGAATTCTCATGGACTAGGCCCAACTAAAAATGTTTGGGCCTTTTCTATATTCGGCCCATATAGTACACGACCATCGTGTAAGATAATGTGGGCCACGAACAAAGCCCTAGCTATCCTGAAATCTGATTCTTGCCTGCTAATCCATTTGTTCAATCTGATTTCTCGACCGCTCACCGATTCGGAAAATGGCCGTTCCGATCTCCCTGCGATTTCCGACGGTACCTTCCACTTTCACTAACAGAGCGGCCTCCTTGTTTGTATCACTACGGCGGAGCTCCGCGTATCATTCTCATCCTCACTTACATCGCACGATCAGACTCCCGGGGATTAGGTCTAGAAGGAATAGCATGTTCTCCGCTGTCAATGCCGTGCAGGAAAGCCAAGAGAATACAGAATCTGATGGGGTGGAGGTTCAAGCTGGGCCGCCGAGGGAGGAGTCGAAAACGGCTGATCAACCGGCAGAATCTGGCGAGAATTTGGGCGCCGAAATTCAGGAGGCTTTGAAGCAGCGGAAGGTGGAGAAAGAGGGGGACCTGATTGGGGGAGTGGCGGAGGAGATTCAGAAGATTGAGTGGCCGGCGTTTCGAAAGGTTTTGGGCACGACGGGGGTGGTGATCGGCGTTATTGCTGGTTCTAGTGTCGTTTTGCTCACTGTGAATGCCTTACTGGCGGAGCTGTCCGATCGAGTTTTCGCCGGAAAAGGAGTTCAGGATTTCTTTAGCTGAGAGGATAAGGAGGCTTCGATTATGACTATTTGGTTTTCTTTACTTCATTTGTAACCTTAAGAAAATCATATTGAGCTGAGAGGATAAGGAAGAGACTGCTTTGTAATATCCTCTTGAATCTGAAAGCGCAAGTACAGAATCCATTGCAGTATTGATCAAACTAATGGGAAATTTTCGATATCAAAACGTTGAAAAGTCGGTTCCCATTCAATATATCCTCCCTCAAAATCATCTATATACCACACAAGTCCTGGAATCATCCTATTGAACTGAAAGTTGTCAACAAAATTTCACACAAACGCGCTTAAAAACAGTGAATCATCCGCATGAAAATTAAAGTTTAGCACTACAAGAATATGATTAAAATGCACCAATGGGGTTGAGAGTTTTAACTTTCACTTGCAGGGCCTACTAAGACTCCTTGGGCTGCACCCTCTTTCCGCCCACTGTCTTCCTCCTTAGCCTCACCATCAGGCTTTCGAATCCTGATCTTGTATTTGGCCTCCAAGTCAGAAATTTCCTTCTTTTTCTTCTCCAATGCCTCATTGAGTCTGGAAATCACCTCCTCAAGTCCCTCTTTGTTGCGTTGAACAGCGGGCAGGACCTCTTTGATAGTTCTTTCCACCAGCACTCCCCCGATCATTCTGTAGCATCGTCTTGATGGATCAAGTGGCTCAATTGCAGAAATGACCAGAGAGTGTTCACTGACTTCCATCTCGAGTTCTGTGATTTTTGAGTATATCTGATTGAGCTCAGACCTTAAAGCACCATACATGTTTGCAACCATTTGCTCGTTCACTGGTTCCTTGCGTTCACTCTCACTTGAGCTTGCCATTTTGATCTGTGAAGTGGTAGAAACTTAGTAAACAATTTACAATACTAAAGGAAGACTTACTTTGTACTTCCATCCACAGGAATTATCCAATACAACTCCCAACCCCAAAATTCTAGCATGACTTGGTATGTGTATATTCACGGAGAATTTTCGCAAGGAAAGGCTTTCTCGTGGAGGATGAGATCATATTGTCTAAACAGACGTAGAGAGCGAAGAAAGAAGGTGAGGAGGATAGATAGTTTTCTTCAACAAACGGTGTCTTCGTGGTTCTACATGAGTATAGTTGCATCCTTAATTCTAGATAGGAATGAATTAAGTTTTTTGGTGCGGAAATGAAACTGTACGCTTTTATATACTGAAAGAACTTGAAAATAGAAAGACAATAAGTAAAAATAAACTCATGGCAGAGAAGGGGGGGTGTGAGATCCCACATCGGTTGGGGAGGAGAACGAAGCATTCTTTACAAGGGTGAGAAAATCTCTCCCTAACAGATGCGTTTTAGAAACCTTGGGGGAGGGGGAAGCCTAAAGAGGACAATTATGCTAGCGGTGGGCTTAAGCTGTTACAAATGATATTAGAGTCACCATCGAGCGATGTGCCAACGAGGAGACTAAGCCCCAAAGGGGGTGGACATGAAGCGGTGTGCCAGTAAGAACACTGGGTCCCGAAGAGGGGGGGGTGGATTGGAGGGTCCTACATCGATGGGAGAAGGGAACGAGTGCTAGCGAGGACGCTGGGCTCCGAAGGGGGGTAGATTGTGAGATCCCACATCAGTTGAGGAGGAGAACGAAACATTCTTTATAAGGGTGTGGAAACCAATCCCTAGCAAACGCATTTTAAAAGCCTTGAGGGGAAGCCCGAAAGGGAAAATCCAAAGAGGAAAATATCTGCTAGTGGTAGATTTAGGCTGCTACAGGGATCAATTACAATATTACTTAGCCGTTCGCACATCAAGGAAGTTGTCTTACATCAAAAGAGCAACCTCATGATCTTCATCCGCTATGTCAAATTCAGCCATCTGTTCGATACTTCGATTCAATGAGTTGATCAAAGTTCGTCTTCAACTTTCTCCTCCCATTTTGTCGATGGTAGTCAAAGACTCAGAACTCAAAACCAGCAGCGAAAGTCAGCCAAACATAAGAAATAGCCAACATCTAGTGCCCCCCAGTGCAGATATCCCTCAAATCAAACAAAGAAACAAACATTGCAGTCCGCACAGACTTCCTTCCTCCCTGCTCACAATGTAGGAAAGCTGGAAGTCCACTTTGAGCATAGATGGGATGAAAATCATGAAGTTTAGTTCTGAGTAAGACAACTTCCTTGATAAACTGGACATATAGGATGCCTTTCAGAGTTTAATTTCAAGAAAGGCAGCACCAAGCAGCTAATCCATAGTCTGAAATCACCACTACCCCATCCTCCAACTACTAGAAGCTTACCAACAAATTCCCGTAACAACAATAATGTTACTTCATTGAATGAGATCAAAATTAACGTTAAGCACGGAAAGGTAAGTGAAGCAGTTGAGAAAAACAACGAAGTTTCAAGCTAAGAACCGTCGATTAAGGAATTGAGTTCTAGCTCAATAAGTTGGGGTAAAGTCTTAAAAGATCGTCCTTTATAGTTCACAATACAACAAACAAACACCTGAGATCCCAATTTCAGAGGAAGACCATACCAAAAACTACAAATACTTAAACAATCGTGAACTGAGCCAAGAGGTACTGGTGCCTACTTGCAAAAACACAATATAACGAAGGCCAAATTTCAAATTGAAAACAACTAACTCCAAATCTCTGCTACGGAATGTTCAGCAAACAACTTAAAGACAAACCACAGGTATCGGTCCTGTTACTAAAGGGACAAACGATTCAATACGATAGAACAAATCCCTAAACCCTTCGAGCAGGGTACATAGTCCAGCATTTACTCGAAACACAAACGAATAGCAAACCCTAATCTCAGTCGAAGTCGCAAGCAAAACATGTACATGGTCCGCAAAGAAATTAAAAGCATTCGATCGCAAACTTAAAAGAAGTGGATGAAAATGAGCGAGAAAGAGATGAACAGAAAACAAAACATACTTGATCGATGCCGCTAATCAGCGCTGATAGTGAAGCCAAGTGATGAGCGATTCGAGGAGTCGACGACTTCGAACAACTGCTGCGAGAGTGCGAACAGCGAGATGGAAAGAGGGGAGGAACAGCGAGTTAAAGAAAATTGTGCCATACGGTGAGTTGCGTCACTTCTCGAGGGTAGTTTGGGAATTTAACTAAGCTTATTAAATATTTTTCTACAAAGGTTGCTTTTATACAAACTTTAAATTTCAAAAATTAAATTAAAACTTTTGAAAGTTTTTGAAACAAACTCATATTTTTGGGTATTTAATCAGCAAATAATTCAACTAACAATAGGCTTTAGGTTTGAACTTTGCTTAGTAACCTATTCAAAATTGTATTATTTAATATATTTTATGTTATGATAATTTTATAATTATATTTGTTTGTGAACGATGACTCGACACGAGCTAGAACTTGCCCATCTCTAAGTTATAACGATGTATTCTATACTACGATTGACTTGGGATTATAACTTTTCTTCTCATACTAGACTGAGAAAGTTGAACTAGGTCATCAAAATTTCTCTAAGCTGATGGCATGTATTATGCACAATCGAGAGGTGATTAGGTCACTTTGAATTCTTGGTTCTTCGGCCATTTTTCTATCTTTCCAAAGAGTTTAATCGGATCTCAAATAGGGAAAGAGACGTGTCGATTTCATCTTAGCCCTCAACCACCTTAGACATGCCCTAGTTGCCCAAACTGGCCTCTGGCTTGTGAAATAAGTTCTCGATGGCTCAATCAAGCTTTGGGTACCAATTAAACCTAGGTTTGATTAACTTTGAGCTTGATTCACTATAGTTTCGTTTTTTTTATGTTATCTAGGTAACAGTACAATCCCACCGCTAGTAAATATTGTCTGCTTTAGCCCGTTACGTATCGCCTCACAATTTTAAAACGCGTCTACTATGGAGAGGGTCTAGCCCTACCTCAACCACTGACCGACTCTAACAACAAATAACTAACAAACATAACATGTTGGTCTTAACCTAAGCTTAATTACAAATAGATGGTGAGTCATTCTTCTAAATTAACTAATATGCCATAGCTACTACCAACGGCTACGATGCGGCCACGCTTTATCAAATTACGGCAAAGAATCAGGACCTTATCCCTACACCAACGCCACGGAACGCCCACAACCTCACAAATCACCTCCTTTTCATTTCATCGCCAAACAGAGAAAAGAAACAATGGCAACTCTTCATTTTGTGCCATCCGCTTTCTCTCTACCAAAACAAAAGCAACCCACCAAGCTTTCCTCAGTCTTCAAGCTCAGACCCACAACCCAGTTAGGCTGCTCACAGCGGCGCTTGGTGGTCCGGTCGTACAAAGTGGTGATCGAGCACGAGGGGCAGACCACAGAGCTGGAGGTGGATGCCGACGAGAGCATATTGGACAGCGCCTTGGACAAAGGGTTAGACATTCCTCACGATTGCAAGCTTGGGGTGTGCATGACTTGCCCTGCTCGCCTTGTCAGTGGCGCCGTGGACCAGAGCGAAGGCATGCTGAGCGATGATGTTGTGGAGAAAGGGTATTCGCTTCTGTGTGTGGCTTATCCCCGCTCAGACTGCCACATCCAAACCATCCCTGAGGAGGAATTGTTGGCACTTCAATTAGCCACAGCTAATGACTGAATCTCAGTTCTTGATGAGGAGCGGTTCTCTCTGGTTTTGTATGATTTTGTAGATTTAATTCTTGTTTAGTTTAAACTCCATGGAAATCAATTGTTATGGATGCTGTCTCTTTTGGCTCTTGTTTGGGTTTTGATGTTAATTTCTTGATTTGATTCCAGCCGGTGGCAGGGAACTGAAATGGATAATTTATTGTTCGAGAGGGGAACGAAACATTCGTTATAAAGTTGTAAAATCTCTTTACGAGTAATGCGTTTTAAAATTTTGAGGGAAAGTTCCAAAGGAAAAGCCCAAAAAGATATATCGGCTAGCAGTGAGTTTGGGCTGTTAGAAATAGTATCAAAGGCAAACATTCGGTGATGTGCCAGCGACAACCAAAACACTCACCACCAAAAGAGGGTGAATAGTGAGATCTCATATCCCACCTCTCTTGGAGAGGAGAACAAAATATTCTACATAAATATGTGGAAACCTCTCCCGAAAAGTCAAGAACAGCATCTTCCAGCAGTGAGCTTGAATTGTTTCAAATGGTATTAGAGGTGGACACGGGATGGTGTGCCACCGAGGACACTAGTCTTCGAAATGGGTGGACGGTGAGATCACACATATCCCACTTCAATTTAAAAAATTCTTATAAATTAAAATTATTATTTTCTCAATTTATTATTACTCCAAATCTAGAGGATAAGTTTTTTTTTTCTTTTTTAAATAATTTTTTCCTTTTGTTGGATTGCGGAAAAGCGTTTTTGCAATATTTTATTCTAAAGCAGTCCGACCACTTCGAAGATGTCACCCACAGGCCACGTCACACTCGTATGAAATTAATTTTTTTTATAATTATATTCTTATATTTAATATTCAAATAAATTATACTTAGATTAACAAATTGGATATTAAATTCATAAGCATATAAATGTTGTGCTCTAAAATTTAGAGAGCATTTTATTTTTTTACTTTAAAAAATGTTTTTCAAAGACAATTTTTAGTATTTTTTTTAAAACAGAAAAATCGAACCAATGTAAATTCCGAAAATAAATCAAATTGTTTACAACAAAAAAGAAAAAGAAAATGTAGACTATAAATGGCAATATCTCGTCGGTGGAGCTTTCTGATTTGCCACCAAATAATTTCCCCGTGTTCGAGGCCATACTCAACTTTCCTTCTTCTACGTTGCTCCGGCGGCTCCCTCTCGGTGCGCAAAAATGGAAGTCAGCACAGTCGATTCAGACAGTAGACCGACGATCATGATCACAAACGACGATGGAATCGATGCGCCCGGTCTTCGCGCTCTGGTTCGCGTCCTCGTCTCCACTCAGCTTTATAACGTTCTAGTCTGTGCTCCTGATTCGTACGCTTCTTGTCTCTTTTCGTCCTCTCGCTTTCCTCTTTTTCCAATTATCGAGTGTTTCTGTTTGAAGCTTATGATCATAACCTATTGTAACAGGGGTGTGTATTTTAGTTGGTGAAATTTTGTTTGTTCGTTTGTTGTGTTTTCCATTTCTCAAGTGGTTCCACTAATTTCTTTCTTTTAGAATGTTGATAGCCGTTGGATCGTGTGAATTGAGATATAAGTAACTATTTTATCGGCTGTTCTTACTTCTTAATCAATATGATAGGATTGGGTCATAAGTCATAAGATATTAGCTAAAATCACTATCTTCTGTTTGTTTAATTTTACAATATATATGATTTTATATATATTTGATGTTGTGAAGTTGTTCTTGCATTACACAGGGAAAAGTCAGCTGTTAGTCAGTCTATTACTTGGCGCCATCCTATTTCTGTTAAGAGAGTGGCTATTGAAGGAACCACTTCTTATGCTGTTTCTGGTATGTTTTTATTCTCTCATTTGAAATCTGTACCTTACCTGGAAATGGAAATGGACTGGTTGTTCGATTCTTAGCTATTCTACCTTATCTGGAAATATTTGGTTTGTTAGAAGTTTTAGGAAATGTAATTCGGTAATCGGCCTATAACCAGAAGTCGCTGATGGTTAGTTCTTTGAAATGTCTAATTTCTTATGTTCTATATATAAGCACAACAGTTAGTGCTCATAGCAAAGCTATGATGCTATAATAGTGTGATAGAATGATGGAGGGTAGACACATTTGCAGTGCTTATGCTCAAATGGGGCCTTACCAATATATAAGGACCATTAATGTATATTAAGATATTTTCGTTAGTCCAATCTCCAATTTCTTGTCTGTTCATCCAGTAATAATTTAGCATATATTCACTTGAACTGAATGGATTTAACTTGAAGTTATGGGTTTGTAATGAAAATCTTGAAGGGTTTCTCGTTTAAACCAATTATCATTGACTTGAACTTCATTCTAGCTGATGTCCGATATTGCTTCCAGTGGCTTACTAAGGTTTTAAGCTTGCATGCTTCTGCAGGAACTCCGGCCGATTGTACTTCTTTGGGAGTATCCAAAGCTCTCTTTCCTTCAATCCCGGATCTGGTCGTTCTTTTTCCCTTAATTGCACGGTTTGGCCGTAGTATATTTTCCTATTGAGCTATTTGTGCTTTATTCGCTTTAACATACTTGACTTGAGGATAACCTGACAAGAAGATAGGATTTTTATCTGTATTTGTAACTGTGGACTATTTAGTCAAACAACTACTTTATGTTGAATGCTAGAGCATCTCCCATTGTTATCGCTGATGAAGTATGTGCTTACAAGAAATTTATTTAGCTCTTCCTGCCTATTTATGTATTGTACATTTATTGCAGGTACTCAGTGGCATAAACATGGGTAGCAACTGCGGTTATCATGTGTTAGTGACAAATCTTTACGGACTTCCCCTTACTGAACTATTTTTAAAGTTCAGCTATCAATGATATTAAAGCATCAAATATGTACTCCCTACTCAACATGCATGTTTACTTGCCCATTGTGTTGGCAAGAAAAGCGTAAACTTAGTATCAACTCACGTCGAAGTCATTAGAGCTCTCATAATTATATGACTAACGAGTAAAATGTGCTCTTAAATAGAATAGTGAAGTAATCAACCTTTTTGCTACAAGAAGTCAAGCTCATTGAAGCATCTGGAAATATTAATCCCCAAAGTTTTGGGACAAAACAGACTAATAAATATTTTTCCTTGTAGCTGTTTTGGTTATCTAAGTAGGTACCAGTCAATCTTATTTGATCAATATAGAAAATTCCCCATGCGTGGTTGGAAGGATTTAGTAACTTTATTGATGCAGTCTTTCATTTGAACTGCAGTGTGTATTCTGGGACAGTAGCTGGTGCTCGAGAAGCCTTTTTTAAAGGCATTCCTTCTGCTTCCTTATCTTATGAGTGGTATGCCTAAAGATTTCCATTATTGTTAGACCTGAATCATTTAATTGTTACATAAAATCTATTGAGATAGGATCCTTTCTTAAAAGAGAAAAAAAGAAGAAGAAAGGTTTCGATTTGTAGAGCAGTAAATGGACTGTTATCTTGGTTGGAAATTTTCTCGATCATCTTAATTATCAGTCTATCTCATTATTATCAGTATTATTAATTTTTATAAATCTTTACTCATTTGCCTTTTCTTGTTATGTTGCTTCAGGATTGGAGGTAGGAGCAATATAGAAGACTACACGCTTGCTGCCGAGGCTTGCTTGCCCATAATAAGTGCAATGTTAGTTGGCGTCAAGGCTCAAACTTTTCCACGGAATTGTTTCTTGAATATCGATTTCCCAACAGATATTGCTAATCATAGGGTAATAAATATTTTAACACCTAATGAACATCATTCCATTTCGTATTGAGTTATGCTGTAGAATGTATTATACTTCCGTGTTATGAAAGAGGTGATTAACAGTAACCCTTCTGGATTTTTTTTTTCGTGGGCATTATTTAGGGTTATAAGGTAACTAAGCAAGGCCGATGCATATCTAAAATGGGCTGGATAAGAGTTACTTCTGACTCTCAAGGAGGTAAAATGTTGTCAACTATGACGATGGACCCAACATCATCAGTGGAATGTAATATGTCAAGTGAATCATCTGAGCTGTTTGCAAGGCAGGTTGGTTCTCTGCCTCTCTATCCAAATTCTTTCATTAAAAGAGACAGCAATATTGATATCTTCTGGTTCAGAGCACTCCAAAGACACTGCTCCACTATTACGTTCGAACTCTACAATCTTCTCGTATCTTTTTATTCGCTTTGATAACAAATACTGCAAGATTGTATCTAAATGAAAAATGGAAAGGACATTAGACTTGTAGGAGGTAGCTTCAACTTCCAATTAGCTAATTAGAGCAACTCAAACTTTCCAACAATCAGTCATAGAGAGTCCAAAAATAATTTTTTTTTATGTACCCTTCCATTCATTGATTGTTTAAATACAACAGTGTTATAACCCATTAATAAAAACATTTAAAGTACTGAGATTATTCTTTTTTAGGTTTCTCGTACTTTGTACTATATAACAATCAGGTCACATTCATTTGCCTTCCCGTTGGAATTATTTTATTTTGGATGATTTGATGATTGTTTTGTTTCATGGTTCCTGGCTTATCATCGAATAGAACTTTGTATTTGTAGATGTTAATGTAAGTTATTATCTTTGTAGGTAATAAGTGCTGCTGTTGCTGATGAAGATACAGATTTCAAATATCTACAAGAAGGCTATGTGTGTATCATTTTCCTTATAAACTAAAACTTATCATTATGGAAATATGCCGTCATTAATTAGAAGCTCATGATTCCATACAGATTACTGTCACTCCTCTTGCTGCCCTGTCTCGTGCGGAGATAGAATGTGAAATTTTTTTGGAAGCCTGGTTGCCTGGTGTGGTTGCTCGGCCATCACCATCTGCTTTATAATTTCGTTTGGTTTCTGGTAATGCCACTTAAAAGTTTTACGAACTTCATTTTGTTTTAATATCAATAAGCAGATAGCCATAAGCACACAGGAGCCATACAGCCTCAGTTCACGTGTCATAAGTATCTTCCGTCGTCCCATTTGATTTTTTTTTTTTTTTTTTACCTCTTACCAATTCCCCACCCCCTTCCTCCTCCCTCTCAGAGGTATCGATGTTCATGTTATAGAAACTTATTAGATCATGTAAACAGCTTTTCTTTCCCAATCATAGAAATATTTAGTATTCGATTACCTTCATGTTATTGATTGTGATAAGAGAAGTTCATTATCCTTACCGCCTCTTTGAAGGTACTGACACATTAGGCAGCTGAATTGTAACCATTGATAATTTCTGCAGCACCTTTATGCTAACTAATTTATGTTGAACTCTAGACATGGTATCTAAAATTAGTCAAAAGAATGTTGGCATCCTCTTAGTATTCTGTGTACCAATCTTCACTGAATGCTAGGAAACCTGTGTTTTCTATGGGGATTAGGAAAGTCCTGACTGAACTGAACACTCAATACGTTGCACGTGCACTATAGGAGCCATAACACATCTGGTATTCTATCATATTGAAGTATGGTACAACATTGAGTGTTAAAGGTTTTTTTTCCTCTCTGAGGCTGAACAAAACATTATGAAAGCAAGTGTTACTAAAAAAATTCTGTTTATTCTTTGCAGGCTTAGGCATTTTGTTAGATGGTCAAACTTCGAGCGGAGTAGTTTCTTATTGAATGGCCACCGATTCGTGCTTTCAGAGAGCAGGTCTTCATGTCATGTAAAATGTAAATCTGGTTTGAAAATTGTTTAGCAGAAAAACTATGGAAGGCTTACTGTTAACTGATTCTATTAAAAGTATTACTCAATGTGACAGAAACTTGAAGAAAGAGTCTTTCTTTATTTCATTACCTTGTGGCATCTCTAATAATGTTCTTTGATTGTTGTTTAGTTTCAATAAGGTTTGAAGTTGTGAGCTAAACCTCCCATTAGGTTCACAAGTCACTTGTTGGTAATATCAGTCATTTGGTAGATTTGGATTAGTGAACAACCTTACCATCTTACCATATCATGAAGCAAATGCCACTTTATCAGATTAGGGGTTTTTATCACAACCAGATCATTGTTTTTGTGGCTCTCTTTATTTCTCTATTCTTTTTTCCCCCATTTCAAATGTCTAAATAGCAAGCCTAGAGTCTTAAGTCTACAGGATTTATGAAGGAAAGAGTGAATATAATCGAACCATTATTCTCATCTATTCAATAGTTGTCTCATGTCATTATCAGAATCAACCTTGAAGGTATAGAATTTAGAATTCAACTGCCACCACAACTGCTGAAATGGACAAAGCAACTACTGTAAGAAGCTACACAAAAAATTAGACAGAAGAGAGAAAAATGGTGAAAATGGTGAAGGTAAACTTTTATTTCTGGGCATTCATTTTCCCCCCCTTCAGTATGTAAAGCATTATAAATATTTTATGTACATTGCTGGGGAAACTGTGTTTAGGAGGTTGAAAGCTTCATTGCTTTGGTGGAAATGAAGTGTGTGATTCCACTAATATTGACCAAAGCACATGCACATCTTCACAGGGACATGATTTGACATCCTCATACAGAATATATATCCCTCTTCCTGCATTAAACAACCCAGAAAATATGAAAAAACTTAGAAGGGTGTTGAAGAGATTCTTTTCTGCACAATTTTCATGTGAAAGAACAGGAAGGGAAGGAGAAATGGCTGTTCAAAATATGAAAATGCTGTCATTGCAGGGCAAAAGGAAGCAACAGAAGAAGAGGGGTGCAGAAATGCAGGCTAAACAAAAAAACAGAGAATGTAAGCGACGAAAGCAAGGTCGAAAAGGGGAGGCAACTTACGTTTTTTCGACGAAGAATGGAGTCGAAACCAGAGCTTCTTCAATGGGGAGAAGAAGGATTGGAGCCACCCCATTCCTTTCAGCTCATGGCAGAGGGTAAGAGAAAGAGCAAAGGTATGAATTTGTTTTTGGTTTTCTTTTCTTTTCTTTTCTTTTAGCTTAGACAAGAAAGAGGGATTTTGTGGCATTTTTGTTCGATTCATTTATTCAACAAACCATGCATTTTCTCATATGGTTCATGGTAAAATGTCTTTGTCAACCACTTTTGTTCCTTGTAGTAGAAGAAGCCTTCTTTCACCACCAATCTGCTGTGCTTCACACACTTCCCTGAATTCCCTTCGAATTAAAACCCCATCTTAAGAGTTTTGAGAGTCTGATCATTGTTTTTGTGGCCTTTCCCGTTTTGGATATCTCTTTTGATTGAAGAAAATAATGTATAAAGCCTTTTGAAATGGAGTCCCCAACAAGGGATCCTATCCCCACAGCTCCTCATATCCTTTACTCCCCAATTGGGTGCCTTAGAAGTGTGCCTCAACCTTGTTTTCCCAACTCCCATCTCTCCTCTTTTTTTCTCTCTCTCTAGAAACCTTTTAGCTTTAACAACAAGAGTAGAGTCGAGTCAGTAACCATCTAAGTCCACTGCTAGCAGATAATATTTGCTTCAGCTTCATGGTTTCAAAACGCGTCTGCTAGAAAGATATTTTCCACACCTTTATAAGAGATGTTTCGTTCTTCTTTCCAACCGATGTGCGATCTTACAATCCACCCTCCTTGGGGGCTTAGTGTCCTCGCTGGCACACCACCCAATGTCTGACTCTGATACCATTTATAATAGCTCAAACCTATCGCTAATAGATATTGTCTGCTTTGGCCTGTTATGTATCGTCGTCAGCCTCACGATTTTAAAACGTGTATGCTAAGAAAGTATTTCCACACCGTTATAAGAAATATTTCGTTCTCTTCTCCAACTGATCTCTTATCTCGATCTTTCTCTGAATGAGAGAGAAAAAAGAGATTTTGTGGGTTATGGTGATGCTCGATACTCTCGAGTGGAAGTAAAATGAAATGGGGAGAGATTGATTTGATTTGTTCAAACCGTCAAAATCATTTAACTACAATTTTCTTGTTGACCACCTCTAACTTACTCTTCACTTTCTGATCTCTTTTTTCTACTTCATAATTATGGTTTGCAAAAATAATCAGTTGTTGCACAAAATAGGAAAATATTACCAAAAAGAAAAAAACAAAATGGGCAAATAATATGAACACACACTTTTCCATCCTTAAATATGATCTCGTAAATATGTTAAATCTCAACAACTTTATAAAGCTTTTGAAACAATTATGAACATTGAACACTATTTTTCAATAGCTAAATACTTCGGTGGTTGAAGAACAGGAGCTTAGAGATTCTCTTATATCACACTCGAATATGAAACAAATTGAAGAGGAGTAGGATCTGACCTCGTTTTCAGATTTTTTAAATTTATTATTTTATTATTTTACTTTTGTAATTACTTAAATACAAATAGTTGATGTTTTCTAAAGATTTTTATAAAAAAAATTGGACAATTTCGTACTAAAAAAAATAATCATATACACTCAAAAACCATTTATCCATATTTTAAAATTACTTAAATTTTTTTTTCATATTGGGCCTGGGTCAAGTCAGCCCAACAGGGACAAGTGTTGGGCCTTGCCACGTGGGCTACCGACCATTTAAGAGTTTAATTTTGATTGTTTTTATCAATTAATTTACAATACAAACATAATTTATTGATTTAAAAAATTAACAATATTTTCAGCCATCGTTTTGCCCCTTCTTTAAAAATCAAAATTGTGTCTTTTTCCCTTCTCTAGGAAGCTCTAGAAGACGATCAACCCTTCTTTCAATGGGTTCTATAAATGAACCTTCGCCTTCCAGTTCCTTCTTCACCGATTCCTCTCGTAGCTTCTAACACTCTTCTCACTGCTCTTTTCCTTGCTTCTATCTGCTGCCGGAATCTCTGTCTTCTTGTTCATTCTGCAACCTGCTTGCTCGGTTCAACTATTTTGATCGTTGCTGCTTCTGGTAATTCTATTTTCTTTCCTCAATTGGTTTTCACGGAACTAGGTACGTCTTGTTCTTTGATTTGCTTCGCGCCAGTTCGTAATTTCCCATCTGTTTGTGCTTTCGTCAAATCAGTTTGATTCATTATACTTTTAATTAGTCTTATTAAGAGATTGAATGTAGTGATATTTTGAAATCTTGCTGCTCTGTTTATATTGGAAATGTTGTAATAGTATTGAGAATTGGATTAAGAGATAGATTGTAGTTGATCTTGTTTATATGAATTTTATGTAATTTCCAATCTGTCTATTTGCGGAGTTTTGGTCTATTAGCCCTATACGAGAACTGAGTTTAGATGTTGGAAAATTGAAGACTTATAGACAAGTTTACACATGATATTGTTTGTGTTTATAAACTATAACACGCTTTGAAGTGATTGAATCAACCTGATTTTGTCCAAAATCTGTAGAAGCATTTTTGTGTGTTCTTTTTGAAGTGTTTTAAAGATCATTCAGTGGAATTTAAACTCATTTTAAGGGGCTGAGTTCTTGGTTATCTATTCCTTGCCCGTTAGTTCAGTGTATAGCTAGAGCTTTATATTGATCAAAATGCAGATTATGGCCGAACCAATATACACTGTAGCTTCTGATAGTGAAACCACTGGGGAGGATAGATCAGCATCAATCTTTCCGGAAATTGCTGTTGGAATTGATATTGGTACTTCACAGTGTAGTATTGCAGTCTGGAATGGATCTCAGGTTGAGCTTCTTAAGAACACTAGAAATCAGAAGATTATGAGATCATATGTCACCTTCAAGGATGATACTCCTTCTGGTGGAGTTATTAATGAGCTAAGTCAGGAGTATGACATGCTCTCTGGTGCTGCAATTTTCAATATGAAACGCTTGATTGGAAGAGTTGACACTGACCCAGTTGTTCATGCAAGCAAGAGCCTTCCTTTTCTAGTGCAAACTTTGGACATTGGTGTTCGTCCATTTGTTGCAGCTTTGGTGAACAATATATGGAGATCTACCACTCCTGAAGAAGTTCTGGCAATCTTTCTTGTTGAACTGAAAATGATGGCTGAACATCAACTGAAGCGGCCAATTAGAAATGTTGTTTTAACAATTCCGGTTTCGTTCAGCCGATTTCAGCTTACTCGGGTGGAACGAGCTTGTGCGATGGCTGGCCTTCAAGTCAGGTTGATGCCTGAACCAACAGCAGTAGCTTTATTGTATGCCCAACAACAGCAGCAGCAGGCTGTACATGAGAACATGGGCAGTGGAAGTGAAAAGATCGCCCTTATTTTCAACATGGGAGCTGGATATTGTGATGTTGCTGTATCAGCCACAGGGGGAGGAGTGTCACAGATCAAAGCCCTGGCTGGAAGTCCTATTGGAGGTGAAGATCTACTTCAAAATACCATGAAGTATCTTTTGCCAAATGCGGAATCTATATTTTCACACCGTGGAATCGATGAGATCAGAAGGATGGGGTTACTCCGAGTTGCGACCCAAGATGCTATCCACAAGCTTTCATTCCAGTCGAGTGTTCAAATCGATGTGAACTTGGGAAATGGGTCTAAGTTATGCAAGGTTCTAAGCCGAGAGGAGTTCGAGATGGTGAATAGCGAGGTGTTTGAGAAATGTGAGAACCTTGTAAATCAATGCTTACACGATGCAAGAGTAGGGATTGATGATTTGAGCGACGTAGTAGTAGTTGGTGGATGTTCGAACATACCAAAGATCAGAAGTTTTCTGATGGAAAAAAGCAAAAAGAAGGCACTTTATGAAGGAATGAATCCTTTAGAAGCTGCTGTCTGTGGTGCAGCTTTAGAAGGTGCAGTAGCATCGGGCATTGCCGATCCGTTTGGAAGTTTAGATCTCCTTAGCATCCAAGCAACGCCTCTCGCCATTGGAATTCGAGCTGATGGAAACAGCTTCATTCCAATTATTCCCAAGAACACTACAATGCCAGCACGCAAGGAGTTGGTTTTCACAACTGTAAAAGACAATCAAAGCGAGGCCCTGATTGTTGTATATGAAGGCGAAGAGACAAGAGCAGAAGAAAATCATCTACTTGGCTATTTCAAGATCATTGGAATTCCACCAGCACCCAAAGGAATCCCTGAAATTACTATCTGTATGGACATTGACTCCTCAAATATGCTTAGAGTTCTAGCTGGGGCAAGACTCCCAGGTGCTCAACACCCTGCAACCCCTTTCATGGAAGTCAAGATGCCAACCGTCGACGACGGGCAAGGCTGGTGTGCAGAGGCTCTGCATGGAAAATATGGTGCTGCCATGGACTTGGTTTCATTGCGGAAGAAAAGCTAGGTGAATATCTAGAGCCTACTGTTCTGTTTCTACATTCACTTTCATATATGACTCCTTAAGTTCAATGCAAATACATAGCGAAATAATGTATGTTGGGTAATGTAAATGTCACATTTTCATGTTTTTAAGTGTCAATAGCTTCCTGGAATATGAACTACTGTGATAGATGAAGAATTAGGGACACTCTTGTTGGCGATGCTGTAGTTATTCAGTGTAAGTTGTATCTACCTTGTTAAGTACATCCTAGATTGTAACATGATCTCCTTGTTTCAGTATTAGAGGCTTGAAAATGACTTGACCATGATTCATCAAGTTTGATCTATTATGTATTACTATGTTCCATTATGTATCACTTTAAAACGTGAAACAATCGTTTGGTTGAAAATCACTTTTCCATTCATCTTGGACTTGTTGAACTCTTTCTAGAATGCGAATAAGCTCCTAGTGAGACTTGGACAATAGAACTACTATTAGGGAGAAGTTTTCACACCGTTACAAGGAATCAACCTCATAGTTTTAAAACGCATTTATTAGGGAGAGGTTTTAACATCCTTATAACGGATTATTTGTTCTTCTCTCCAACTAATGTGGTGTCTCACAATTCACCCTCTTGGAGGCCAATGTCCTCATTGGCATATTGTCTGGTATCTGACTCTGATACCATTTATAACAATCTAAGCCACCACTAGCAGATATTGTCGGCTTTGGCTTGTTACGATCACAGTTTTAAAACACATCTACTAGAAAGATGTTTCACGTCCTTATAAAAAATGTTTCATTATCCCGTTCAATCAATGTGAGATCTTATATCATACTATTGATTTATCATTTCTAATTCTCCAAAATGCTAACTTTATACTAATAGAAATGTCTCCATCATTTATTTCAGTACTGAAATGATTCCTACCACGAGAAATATATGCTAAATTGTTTTTAAAAAAATATTGATTTTGATTTTGGAAGAGGAAATTGTGTCTTTTTTGGGAAGAAGTTCCATGTTGATGTGTCCATATTCCTTAGAAAAGAGAAGAGCAGTAGAGCCTACAGAACTGCAAACAAAAACCAGACATCCCTACACAACAACTAGTAAACTCCAAACAAAACCTCTGCACTTACTTAAACACTCTCTCAAACTCTAATGCCTTGTCCTCATCCAAACCCAAACTCACCTACACGACTCTGTACTCTCCATTAGATTCCAAACACAAAAGGGCACTGATCTTACGACGTCATCTGTTTTGGATGAATGAGAACAGAACCCCCTCCCTCGCCAAAACGACATGTCGAATACGACACAAACACATGATAAAATAAAATCCCAGCTCACTCCCCAAAACTACATGTGTTCTGATTCTGTTTCTGAACCAATCCCCCTTCTCAATATCTCTGTGCTCCGCCATTGTTTCAATTCCCAAAGCCTACTTCCCTCCTCCCTTTTGACTTTCTCTTTCAACTTGCGACATAAACCCCGACACATATTCCCACTCCCTTACCTCATCTTCTCTCAATCTCACTCATAAAAATCCGACCTTTCTTGTTTTAATCTTCGTGATTTGCTTATTAACAAATACCCATTTGACCAAAAATGAAACCCAGCTCAGTATTAAACACAGGGGAAGATTCCAAGGACATATACTCTTGGTCAATCAACACAGTGTCGCAAATTTTCATAATAATTAATAACAAATAGTTAAGACTTTGTGTTGTTTTTTGGTTCATTTTTTGAGGTTTCGAGGATCTTCACATTTGATTTCACCGGGTCGACCACGCTACCCATTCCCCAGAAACCTAAGACTCTGTAAAAAGAACCACAAAGTTCAAAAAACAGGACAATTTTCACCACATTTTACACCCCAAGTACCACATTGTCGTCTAGCCTTTCGAACTCAACGCCAACTCGGGCTGCCACTCGGACTGCGACTCGCTCATTATTTGTAATACTGATGAGTGTAGTTCGAGGAACACAGTCCATTGTAAAACCTTCATTTTTCTCCTTGATTTCGTATGTTGTAAAGAAGAGATTTTTTTTTTTTTTTTTTTTT